>NC_056745.1:737729619-737969619 GCF_019279795.1 Protopterus annectens | reverse complement strand
CATGTTGTTAAAAAGGAAGTAATATTATTACCTTCAATATTTTCTGGCAGTCCAAAAATCCTAATGATATTGCGCCTAGATCTATTTTCCAGGTCATCCAGCTTTGTTTGTAAATGTGTATTTTGTTTCAGCAGAAACTCAATGTTGATTTCCTCTTCTTGTATTCTATTTTCCATGTCATTCACAGCTTCTTCTATGCCTGTCATCTGGATCTTCTGTTGTTGCAGGTCTATATGTAACAAGTCTATTTGTTTTGTAGTTTTTTCTATGAAGGTGTCTATTTTAGTATCCATTTTATCCATCTTAGCAGTAAGTTGCTGGATTATAATTATCAGAGACTGAAGTTCTTTCTTGATGCTGGAGTCTTGAGAATTTGTCTTATTGGAACTCATTTCAGACTGATAAACTGACAGGAAAATTTCCAAAGTGATTTCTGACAGGAATATTGTTAAGATTTCCTTTCTTTTTTAGATATAGTTCAAGAACTATATAAAACAAACATATTTAGAAAGAAAATTACTTCAAAAATTAATTTTTTAAGTAATTAATTCCTGTTAGTGTAATGAAATTGGTGGAGCTGAAGAAATCTGCTGCTATCCTGTGTTCATCCTTGGCCACGCCCCAATGAACAAGTCTTACTTTCTGTCTTCCATTGCAATCCCATTTTAGATCTTCCTAAACTAGACCTCACAATATGTGCAAATGATGGCCTTATTCCTAACTCTGACAAAACAAGCATCAATTTACAAATTAAATTGCAAGCAGACTTTAACTCCCTATGAAACTGAATAATGCAAAATAAATTTAAAATCTGTGCCAAAAATCTACAATTGTGGTCTTTGCACATCCAGAAAAAATACCAGCTTCAATACAAATCACTGTAAAAGACCAACTTGGAAATATCATGACTTATACTCTTGTCATTTAAGACACTACATACATAGAACAGTTTAATAAAGTTTTCCAATAATTAAGTTACTACCAAAACTAGAGTATTCTCTACTCATTATCTATTTAAAGTATTCAGTAAATACCACCTGAATTTAAACACTGTTAACAAAATCTGCCACTTTATTTACTTAGTTTTCTTAACAGAACCCAGAACTCAGCATTGTCAACTGCTGCAGAAATCACACTATCTGATGTAGGAAGGGCAATGCAGTTTGCTGGTGCCATTCCTATTCAAGTTACTTAAAAAGCACATATGTTCCCTTTTACCCACTAAGCTTTAATCTAGAACTTTTGCATATGCCCTAAGAACAAGCAATGACAATGCAATTCTAACCTAGGAAGACCCCACCACCCCACCTTCAGGCATAACTACTGATGAAAAAACATTCACCAAAACAGGTCAAGCATACTGAAACAGTGTCCATGCAAATGTAAGCCAAAAGTAATAGCAAATACTACCACCCTTTCAAACTTAAGTTCAAAGATTTTCTCCTCTTGCAATATACATGCAACTGCTTTAGAGATACTGGATAGGCATTATAGGAAATAATTTATTCATTGTTATGCTTACTGCATGGTGTTGTCTGCTTAAACTTGCCAAGTATGGAAATCGAACAAACCAAGACCATTTATGTAACTAAGAATTACAGTTTTTTTATGAAAATGGAACAGATGCATTCTTTATTTCTGCTGCTTATAATTTTGTTCTTAAGCACTTGTTGTAGTTTTGTTCTTCGTATAATTCCTAATTGATTTTGTTGTATATTATATTCATTTAATTTCTCCAGAGGGATATGGGTAGTGGCCAAAAAGGACTCTGTGGCCAGTACACCTACCAGGATAACATGTACATACATAAATAACTACATATCTATCTATCTATCTATCTATCTATATATATATATATATATATATATATATATATATATATATATATACAGTATATATATATATATATATATATATATATGTGTTTGTTATTAAAATTTCGAAATGAACTCCGTCGACTGTACTATCGTCGAACACGGAAGTTCAAAAACGGTAATATCGATGACAAAAAAAATCTAGGAACGGGTTTTAACATGGGTAGAGTTAGGTGTTCAGTGTTATTCCAAACTACAAATATCTCCCCTACCTTGACCCATGTTAAAACCCGTTCCTAGATTGTTTTTTTGTCATCGATATTACCGTTTTCAAACATCCGTGTTCGACGATAGTACAGTCGACGGAGTTCGTTTCGAAATTTTAATAGTAAACCTATATATATATATATATATATATATATATATATATATATATATTGTTATGCTACTGTCAGTGCAAGTGACATGGGAAATGTAATTATTGTTAAGCACTGCTTCTTTTCAGTGTTATAGTTTTACCTGACTTACACTGTGAAGAATGTGTGTGCTGGCAACCCTGGCAGTTATCATGGCCCCCGTATCTGGCACACATCACAGCTGTACCAGATGTTTGCTAGGTGGGACATCCCACAGGGCCATTTACTGGGGGATGCTGGCTATGCACTGGAACCGTGGCTGATGACACCCATCAGAAGTGCAAACACAGCCATGGAAGAAGGCCATAATGAGGCACATGCTCAAATGAGAAGCATCATAGTGTGTGTGTTTGAGCTACTGAAGTCATGGTTCCAGTGCCTAGATACATCTGGTGAAGATCTGCAGTATAATCCATGCACATGTACACAAATCTTCACAGTATGTGCTATGCTACACAATCTGATCGTACAGTAACAGCTTCAGCAGGATCAGCAAGGGGAAGTGACACACATTCCCCCACCAATGCCTAGGTCACCACAGCCGCAGTCAGAGGAGGACTTGGAGGGGGATCCACCAGCTGCTATGCCTGGAGGCAAGACATAGGCATGCTTAGTATGCCCTTGCTTTAGCTAAGAGACAATGCATAGCACATTCACTGACCACTTAGGTGCCTAATACCTTTCTCCTACTCACATACATATAGCAAAATCGATGCCAGGCAACTCAAACAACCTTCCCTCCCCATATATTAGCTGTGTACTGCTTGCATCAGAGTCAGCCCTGAACTAAAATTGTGTCAACTGCTGCATTTGCAAGGTAAGTTCTGAACCTATATTGTATTCTTGAATAATATTATGGCATATCCTTGTATTTTGTAACTTGGTACAGTAATCAAGTAAATAGTGGTGGATTTGTACAAAATGTACTTTACCATGTGACAGCAGTGACTTATTTAACTTATAGGTGTTCATTAGTAAGAAGTAGGCCTCAGGCATCAGAGATTCACACACTTATACTGCTCAAGAATACTGATGATCACTGGAAGGCCTCAGTTTAGCTGTACTGGTAAATTATTAAAGACAGAAGTTAGAAAATAATGATACACATTGCATTTTCTGACTTCACAACCCTTCCTGAGATCAAACAGGCAGGATGCAGAACAGGGTTAGTAACAAGATCATCATATCCTTGTTTGTGCCATAGCAGTAACACCTTTGCTCCCCCACAAAAGAACAGGCTATGCTTGTTTGTGACTTAACAATAACTGAGCTTTGCCCGCCCCATGAGCAGTGTACCCTTGTTCATGCCATAACAGCTATGCTCCCCCAAAAAGAACAGTATGTTTCTGTTTTGTGCCATCCAACCTTGCCTTCAATTTCTGGCAACTGCATATAATATAATACCCAATTAATATCCTCACACATTTTAAGGCCAATGACATGAAATACTGCATGTCTCACACTACTGGTCAGATAACTGATGAAGTACCAAGAAACATTGATATGTAAGACAGAGCTGTATATTTGCAAGCATAATCATAACAGGTTGTGTGATCACTAAGTGCACTACATCCAAATATAATAAAGATAATTAAATGTTCAAATCACAGCTGATGGTTTGAAAGCAGTGTACATTCTGATGCAGTTGGCTGTGTGAAGAATGACTTCAGTTCTTTGCTGCAAAGCTTCTGTGGCAAAGAGGAAGAAGGCATCCATCTTGTTTTCTGAGGATGCATTGGTGTGAGATTTCAAATCCTGAGCTATGCAGAAATATCTCATGTGTACTATCATGTTAAACTGTGTATGTCATTCATTGGTTTTCCTCATTTCAAGTATTTTTCCTTTTTTTCCAATTCCATATTCATATTGCTTTTACCAGACAACAAATGCATTACAGGTTTGGCTGTACTCATTTGGTTTGCATGAAGCACAGCATTGCAGAAACAGGACAAACCAGACCACCTAGGAAACAGACAGCCACAAATGTAAACAGGATATATTGAATTAATGTTCTTGGGCATCACAAAAACCTGGCTGGAAATGCAGATGGAACTATTAGATGTGAGCAGGGCAGCTCACATTTGTGCATTGCTTACCTATGCACAAAAGGTGTATCTAGCATGTGTGCACATTTTGTTCACCACTGCACAAACCAGCTGCTCTCTGTGCTATGGGACTGTATGTTTATACATATATATATATATATATATATATATATATATATATATATATATATATATATATATACATGCACACACACATATATATATATATATATACTTGTAAAACTTCAAAACTTCAAAACAATAAAAGAAGAATAAAAAAAAGCAACCCTGTCTGTAGCTTAAGCTTTCATTCCATTTATTGTGTAGGAACTTCATCAGAATTAATACAAATAAGTATGTCACAATATTAATAGTAATTGTACAGATGGGAGTGGTTTTAGTATCATGTGACTGTGATGTACCTATTTAAACATTTCACTGTTGTTTTTTGGTGTTCTGAAGTAGTTGGAAAATGTTCTGATGAAAGCGCTAAACTTTTCTTAAAGCGGAGTTCTGCAGTTTATGGTCTGCTCTGTTTTATTGTTTTTTATCAGTGTATTTTGTGCTTTCACACTACCATGCCACATGTGCTGGATGTGGGAGCCAGCGTTTTGGAGATACAAACCATATCCCAATAGGAGCTTCTAGGTAGGCTTTGATAACTGTACAGCTGAATACTGTTTTATAGTTAAAGAATTTAAATGAATAAGTTAAATCTGTGTTAAATGTATTTATTTGATTGATGGGGGACTGAAGATTGCTACATGTATATTCTTAGCTTGGAGCTGTCAGCCACATTCTTGTTTAAACAATTGTTTACTGCAGCTATAAAGGGACAAATGTATTAACCTCTATGTTACTGTTGATTGTGATGTTGTTGCCATTACCTCTTGCTTAACTTCTTTCAGGACCATCAGGCCTCCAGGAATGCTTGACTTCTGCAGTTGGTAAGCCAATTTGTTTGATGTCAGTATTGCTGATCAGTTTGAAGAAATATTGTACTGTGTGGTATTGCTCTCGGGAATGTTGTGTGTATTGTTGAATTGTATGTAATAGTGGCAGCAGTATTACTTTGTTAGCATATATTCCACTATAGTAGTGTCAGTATTAACATATTCCTGTGTTTCTTTTTTATCTCAGGTGAATCTGATAGTGGAACTGTGGGCCCTGTGCTACCTAATGTAAGATTCTCAGCAGACTCTGATGATGATGGTGGCCAACCTGAGGCACAGTCAGGACATGCAGAGGTTGAGTCTGACACAGAGGTTGACATACTGCCATCCCCTGCATTTACACTGCACATAGCCAGTAGGTCTATGCCTACCCAGTCCACTGAGCCCACAGATATTGGACAGGTATAGGGTGAGGACATTCATCAGGGATGTGTGACTACTGTGGCTTCATTTCCTATTGAGTCTGTCCATAGCCAAAGTGTGGGTGAGGTGCCATGCAGGAGGATTCATAGGAGTGCTCGGAGGGGCGCCTGCTGTCCCTCCTCCACCTGCTGCAGGTGTCACTTCCTGTGCCACTCTACATATGTCTAGGGCTATCATGGAGGCAGAGGCGCTTTCTCATAGGTGCTCCAGACAAATACTTAGGGTTGTGGATGTGGCTCAGGCTGACATGCATGACTGCCTTCACCATGTTGCCAATTCACTGGATCAGACAAATGACATGTTGGAATGAGGGGTGTCTGTCATGGACCAAGGGGTGTCTGTCATGGAATGAGCAGTGTCTGTGATGGAATGTCTGCTAGGTGGGAAACGTCATCCTTGTGGGCATAGGTGCTCCAGTGAAGGGAGCTCATCCAGCAGACACGTTCAATTAGCAGCATTGCATCTGAGCATGGTCCTGAACATCAACATGCCAGTGCAACACCTGGCAGAGCCAGTTCTAGTTTTTATGGTTAAGGATGACAACAATGAACTGCCACCTTACCATGCATGCCTTACACTTGTCTAATGCACCATGACGTAGAGCTAGCACCCCACTTGGCTGTATTCATGCACACACTCACACACCAATTTCACCTGGAGGACTCCTGCAGACACACACAAAACAGTTACTTATTTTGTCTCACTGCCTATTTTTCTGTGTCAAATGTCTGCTGCTTTCTCCTTTATACTCACACACACTCACCAACTACTTCATAGGTTCATAGGTTCATACTAGGGTAAAGCCAGATTAGGGTTCCTGACTCCCCACACAACACCCTGTGCAGTGATAATAACAGTGTCATATCCCTGTGTTCTACCTTTCTGATTCAGGGATACAAAATCTGTGTGTGATGCTCAGGGTGCATAGCTATTTTACTGCTTACTGTGTCTGCATATAGAAATGTTCATTGTACCTGTGACTTATTTTGCCCTTGGAAATTTAGAGAGTTGATGACATCCATATGTCACAACTTTGTAGTGAATGCTGTTGTAAGGGTTGTGAAATAAGAAATTGCAATGTGTATCATTACTTTGTAACAGCTCTCTGTAACAACCACCACACAACACCCTGTGTAAGTGATGATAACTGTGCCATATCCCTGTTTTCTATATTTTGGATTCAGGAAGATAAAGGCTTTCTATCTGATGCTCAGGGTGCATAGCTAACTCACTGCTTAGTATATCTGCATTTGTGGTGTTTAACAGGTCATTGTACATTTCATTTATATTGGCCTTGGAAAGTTCCACAGGTGATAGCATCAAAATGTCACAACATTATAGTGGATGCTCTTGCGACGGTTGTGAAGTAAGGAACTGCAATGTGTATAATTACTTTCTGACATGTCTCTTAACAGGATTTTCAAGTCTTAACGTGTGGTGCACATCACAGGTTACACCGTGATATTATGATCTTAGGAATGTATGACAGCATGGCATTTCCTTGGTGTCCTTCATTTAAAGTTTTTATTTTTTGCCACTGTTTGTGTGTCAAAGGGAGATCCACCAGCTGCTGTGGGTTTAGGCAGATATAGGCATGCTCAGTATGCCCTTGCATTGGCTAAGAGACAATGTTGAGCACACTCACTCACCACCTAGGGACCTAAAATCTTCCTCTTAGTCATATATATATATATATATATATATATATATAGAGAGAGAGAGAGAGATAGTAACATTGATTCCAGGCAACTCATACAACTTTTATCTTCCCACGTACTGGCTGTGTACAGCTTGCATCAGACAGAGTCAGCCCTGAACTAACACTATGGCAACTACTGCATTTACAAGGTATGTCCTGAACCTCGAGTGTCTTGTTTAATAATATCATGGCATATCCTTGTATTTCATTACTTGGTACAGTAAGCAAGTCAAAGATGGGAGATTTGTACAGAAATTATCTTAACATGTAACAGCAGAGAGTTGTTTGACTTATAGGTGTAAATTAGCAAGTAGTAGGCTTCACACATCAAAGATTCACACAGTCTTTGGAGACTTTACTCTTCAAAGTATCGATGATGACTGCATGCACCATATATTTCTAATGGAAATCATTAAAGAGAGACATTAGAAAGTAAAGAGACACATTGTAGTTTCTGACTTCACAATCATCACAAGTTCAAACAACAGGCAGGATGCAAACCATGGAGGGTAACAACAGGAACATATCCTTGTTCCATACCATAGTATGTACCATAGCAGTAACTCCTCTTTGCTCACCCCAAAGGAACACTATGTGCTTGTTTGTGCCATTACAGTAACTCAGCTCTCCACCCCTTGAAAGAACAGTGTACCCTTGCATGTGCCATAACAGGAACCCAACTTTGTTCCTCACCAAAAAAAAGAGCAGTCTATGCTTGCTTGTGCCATCCAACCTACCCTTCAGTTGTTGGCACTGCATATCATATTATTCCCAGTTAATATCCTCAAACATTTTAAGGTCAGTGATACAGACTGGCTTACGCATTGCATGTCTCTGAGTACTGAGGAGATAACTGAAGAATAACCAAGAAACACAGAAAGATAGGACAGAGCTGTATATTTGCAAGCAATAATCAGAACAGGTTGTGTGATCACTAAGTGTACTACATCAAAATATAATAAATGTGCAAATAACAGTTTATGCCATGATAGCAGTGTACATTCAATTGCACTTGGTTGTGTGAGGAATCACTTCAGTTCTTTGCTGCAAAGCTGTTTGTGTGGCAAAGAGGGATAAGGCACCCATCCTGTTTTGTGAAGGGGCATTGGAGTGACAGTTGAAATCTAGACCTATCTAGACATATCTCATGTGTACTAACATTTTCTACTGGGTATGTCCTAGATTGATTTTCCTTATTTCAAGTATTTCTCCCTTTGTGTTTTTTATTCTTTTTTGTGGCCAGTGTTCGTGTGATGCACCTCTTAGCATTAACGGGTTTGGTTGTGCTCATCTGATTTGCACAAAGTGAGGCAGTGTACAAACTAAAAAAATGGAACACCCAGGTAACAGACAGGACCTAAACAGTCAGAAATCGAAACCAGATGATTTCAATTAATAGGTAACATGTTTCTTGGCAGTGCACACCCTTGAGTTCTCTATTTGCATGATGTAAGAGATGCTCAACAATTTAAAATGCTGCAAAACAAAAAGGTGCACACTCCCAGTAAGCGCAATACCTGCAATTGGCAGAAAAACATCATTCTACATTAGTCTTAATCTGTGGTAGGCATGGCAGGCATTCTTGGAGAGGGATTGAAATTCTGTGCACACAGATGGGGTTCCAGGAGTCCAAACTGTTTGTTGGACTACTAGTAAATGAACATGGATCCTGACTACTGCAGAGGGATTATCATAACTTGGATTACAAGTCAGAAGCATGTAATAGTCTTGCCTGGGCTTTCACCAGTGCTACCAGTACGCCCTGCACTGGTGAGCAATGTAGACATCATTACAGTGACATCCAAAGGAGGAGAGGGATACCCTTGAACTTTGCATCGAGAAATGTAGGTCTGGGTACACCCACAGATGTGTAACTATCAATTACAGAGACTAGTTGTAAGAGTTAAAAGCAGAATATAGTCAGGACTGGTATTCATAATGGTATTCTATTCTATTTTGTCCACAGCCATCACAGACTGAGAATTGAATGTGTGAACCCATGTTGCTAGATTGGCATGGATGAGAGAACCATGTGGTATGTATCTAGCAGAACAATACTGTTATGGTAGCATTAAACGTTAAATATATTTTATTTGGGGTATCATCCACAGTTGTATCACAGTGAGCATGCATATCTCAGCTATAACAGCAAATATGCATGCTTTAGTCTGTAGACCAAACCAACAGTACAGTATTAGTAGTCAGAGGTTGTGGGTTCATATACCACACTTTCCAGTTATACAATACTGTTCATTTGTCATCAGTATTGTACAGTACATTCAAACCTCTATAGCAGTGGCACAAATGGCCTACTGTAAACTGTAATCTCTATCATTTGAACTTGCATATGTGCAATATATGCACACATCAAGAATTGGTTGCTACAATCTGTAGTAAAGTGTGCATCTGTTATGAGCTGGGTAGTCTTAAAAGTAAAAAACAAAAAAGTAAAAGTAAAAAAATGTATTTGTTAGGAGTTGGTAGTCTTAAAAGTAAAGATAACAGAATAGAGTCAAATAATTGTATCAATGCATTGTATGTCACATATGAAGTTGCTAATGTTCTCCCTTTTTAATTCTCTCACCCCAACCCTTATCTTCTCTTTTTTTTCTCCCACAGCACAGTGGGGTTTGCCTGCCCCACAGGATTCTCCTGCCCCCACTCTACTGGCTATGTCAATGAGGCTCAGAATATCTGGGATGCATGCTGGCAGCACCCCTCTGCTGCCCCTGCACTACCTGGCCAATCAGGTAGTTCTGCCCCACAGGATAGACCAGTGGTTCCCTCTGGGAGCAGTGACAAAGGAGGTGATTTTATCACCTGCTATGAACTGCCAGGGTTGGTGTGTAGGGTTGTGTGCCACACAGTTGGTGCACACCTATGCTAAATGGAAACACTGCTGTCCATCACTGGACTTAATAACATGAAAAGGAGATGCAGACATCAGACACTGCAGCCATCAGTGCGGGGAGGTGACAGTGATGATAGGCCAGTGGTCGATGACTCAATTCTCACTGTTACCCAACTGACATCCATAGGTTTGCAATGTCCCCAACCTCACCCCCAACCATGGTGTTCACCAACCTCTTGTGTCCTTCTCCATCCTTCTGTCTTGTCTTGTATGTTCTGTCTATCTGCAATTACTTCCTCACCTTCCCAACCTACCTGACCCAAACATACCTACATCCCTTCCCCAACATTCCTCTCTCTCTCTCTCTCTCTCAAAATAATGGGCACTGGTCTCACAAAAAAAAATCTTCCCATACATAGCTCTCCATGACGCAAACATGTCTTCTAGACACACTTGATTTAGTCTAATTGGCTAAACATCATGATTGTGTTGTGGTTACCCCTCTCTCTGGAGGTGACAGTGCAAATTCAGCTAATATTCTGCACATCTGACATTTTATACTGTTGAGGAAATGGATAGCTATGGTTCTTTCCTACCACCCTCCTGCACATTCCTACCTTCCTTTCACTTTGTTCTACCCCCTGCTTGCTCCCCATTTCACCACTTTCCAATCTTCCCCATTTCTTATCTTTAAAGACTTATTGCTCTATGGTGCCCATTGCACAACAATGCACAGCAATGGCAAAAAGCAGTTACAAGTGTTAGATAAAGCTGTATTCAAAACCAATACCATTTATCCCAGAAACGTATGTATTACTGTATTAAGTGCAAGAACATGTGTTGCCACAGAGTCAGTTAAATAGTTTTTTAATGTTTTCACATGTATTTTTATGTCATAAAGAGGAAATGGACAGTAAACACCAGTAATACAATGTAAATATTCAGATTTTGATAGTGAGGCAACCAGCGGGATTGCGTATAGTTATGCATTGTGCAAACTCGTGCTGCACTGCTAAAGTCAACCAGATTGTATTGAGTCTCTAAAATATACTTGCTAATTAACTGACTCTGTGGCAGCACATGTTAATGCATTTCTGATGGATGTAGATGTTACTGGGTTCGGTTATGGCTGTAGATAGTACTTTTTCAAGTCACTATAATACTTTTTAATTATATTTACATATATTGCTGCCATTTCACGTTGCTTCATGTTGGTGTGAGATGCTCACCATCACGCAAGTATGCTTTAAAAAAAAAAGAAACGGGATCACATACACCTGTATTTGAACCCAGTGTCATCTCACCCTAAAAAGGAATGAATCAATGCATTATGTCACAGACTCAGTAGCAGGTGTATTTTAGAGACTGAAGAGAAATTGGCAGACTTAATTGGTTTTGCATATACCTGCTACTTAACTGACTCTCTGGTTGCAAGTATTATTTCATGTAATGCAGTGATATGTTCCATTTTGGGGCCAGATGGTACTGGTTCCGAATGCATCTGTATGTAATAGAATTACCTGCTCTTATATTACCATTACTTAGAGATGGTGCATGATGCACACCATCACACAATAATGCTTTATAAACAATAAATGGGCATTGTGCAATAATGCTTTATACAACATTAATGGGGATTGAGCTATACAGCTTTATACAAAATTAATGGTGAAGATAGTCGGTGGTGATATGGGGACCAAGCACAGTAGAGTACAAAGGGAAATCCTTGCTAAACTGTGACAGTTACTATTGCTTGTATAAAATACATATACTACTTAACTGACTCTGTGGCAGCATGTGTTAACACATTGTTGTTGGAGACAGATATTACTGGGTTTGAATATGGGTGTAGATAGTACTTTTGCAAGTGTCTATGATACTTTTAAGTGCAGTTACATAGGTTCATAGGTTCATAGGTTCATACTAGGCTATCTGCCTGAGGGCATTTACAAGCCCTAGCCCACTTTTTTTTTGTGGCACGCCACCCCTTTACCCATTATTTTGTTGTTTTGTTGTCATATATTTAAAAAATGGAAGTATTACCTGAAGAACCTGAAGAACCAGTGTAAATATAATCAGCTGAAATCCAACACTATAATGCAAGGCACTCCAAGGACAACAGGACCACTTCTTTAGCATATACAACTTTAATAACTGCTTTCAACAGAAATGACTTCTTCACGAAAAAAAAATTCTGATGAAAGCGATTATTAAATTTTATACACTAAAGAAGTGGTCCTATTGTCCTTGGAGTGGAGTGGAGTGCCTAGCATTACAGTGTTGGATTTTAGTAGTTTAGTACATTTACATATATTGCTGCCATTTACTGTTGCTGTGCATTGCTGCTCGATGAGCACCATTGTGCAACAATTCTTTAGAGAAAAGAAATAGTGAAGATAGGAAAGCGCTGAAATGGGGAGCAAGCAGGGGGAAAAACAAAGTGAAAGCAGGGCAGAAATGTGCAGAAGGGATGTAGGAAATAACCATAGCTATCCATTTCTTCAACAGTAAAAAATTATCATATATGCAGAATATTAGCTGCATTTGGACTGTCACCTCCAATGAGATGGGTGACCACATCACAATCATGTTGTATAGGCAACTAGACCAAATCAAGTGTGTCAAGAAAACACATTTGTGAAATGGAGAGCTATGTATGGGACAAGTTTTTGTGTGTGTGTGTGTGTGTGTGTCTGTGTGTGTGTGTGGGACAGGTACCCATTTTTTGGACAGGTGCCCATTTTTTTTTTCAGAGAGAGATGAATGTTGGGGAAGGGATGTAGGTATGTCTGGGTCAGGTAGGTTGGGTAGGTGAGGAAACAATTGCAGACAGACATGACATACAAGACAAGACACGGGAATGTTGATGGACACAGGAGGTGGGTTAGCACCATGGTTTGGGTGATGGTGGGGACATTGATGACCCATGGACATCAAGATGGGTGACAGTGAGAATCGAATCCTCACCCACTGGACTGTCATCACTTTCACCTCACTGCACTGCTGGCCGCAGTGCCTGATGTCTTCATCTCCTCTTGGTATGTTGTATGAGGATGGACAGCAGGTGCTCCATCCAGCATAGGCATGCACAACCCTACACACCAACCCTGATAGTTCATCATGGGTGATAAATTCACCACCTCCACCATTGCTCCTGGGGAGAAAGTATGCCCTATCCTCCAGGGCAGAGCAACCTGATGGCCCAGGTAGTGCAGGGGCAGCAGAGGGGGTGCTGCCAGGTTGTGTCCCAGATGTGCCGGGCAGCAGTGTTGTAGCTGGTGGAGTGGGGGCAGGAGGATCTTGTGGGATTGGCCTACCTCGCTGTGCTGTAGGGAAAAAATATTAAACATATTTAAAAAAAGAGAGAGAAGATGAGGGTTGGGTGAGAGAAAAAAGAGAACAACATTAGTAACTTCATATGTCTCATACAAAGCACTGATACAATTATTTGACTCTATTATGTTAGCTTTAATTTTTTAAGACTACAAACTCCTAACAAATGCATTTATTACTTTTAAGGCTACACAGTTCATAACAGATGCACACTATTGTACAGATTGCAGCAAGTAATCCTTGATGTGTGCATATATTGCACACAGATGAGGCCACGTTATACTGATTACAGTTTACAGCAGCCCATTTGTGCCACTGGTATAGAGGTCTGAAGTTATATTGCAATAATGATGAAAACTTAACAGTATTGTATATTTGGGAAGTGTGTTTTTTGAACCCACAAACCTGGACTACTCTTTAATACTGTACTGTTGTTTTGTCCTACAGACTAATGCATGCATAGTTTCCTTTTACAGTTGAGAGATACATGCTCACTGTTATTTGAGAATATAGAACTGTTGTTTTGTGCTACAGACTAAGGCATTCATACTTTCTTTTACAGATGTGATATGTATGCTCAATTTGATACAACTGTATTAAATACCAAATAAGCTGTCTTCAGCTTTTAATGTTACAATAACAGTACTGTTCTGATGCATACATACCACATGCTTTTGCATCTTTGCCAATCTTGTGACATGGGTCTTCGCATTAAGACTTCTATCTGTGACAGCTGTGGAAAAACTAGAACAGATCAGGATATGATTCTGAATACAGGTTTTCACTTTATTCAGCTTTTAACTCTTACAAATAGTCACTGTAATTGATACTTACACATCTCTGTGGTGTCCTTGGTCCTAAATTTCCTGATCCCATGGTTGAGGGTATCCCTCTTCCTCCTCCTGAGGTCATTCAAGTGGTGTTGACATTGCTTAACAGTGCATGGGATACCTGTAGCACTGATCAAAGACCTTCCGATTTGTATACTGAGCCTGAATAGTCCCTCTGCAGTAAAAGGGGCCCATAATGCTGAACTAGGAATCCAACAAACACTTTGGACTCCTGGATACCCCACTTCTATGCTTGGAAGTGCACTCCTTCACCACAAACACCAGACCGTACTTCCAGAGATCAAGCCCAATGTAGAATGAGGTTTTCTTACCAATTGCACTTTATATCCTGATGTTTTGCTGCCAGTTTCTGTTATCATGTGCTTATTGGGTATGCGCACAGTGTTTGAAAATTCTGTGTGATGCTTACCATCATTCAAATACAGTGGGCAGGTTCTCCACTTCCAGTGTTTGCGCTATGCAGCTCATTGTGCAAACAGTGACCAAAAAAATTTTAAATGAAGAAAATTAAAGAAAGGGAAAATCAAATGCCATGCTGTCATATTATCCTTGGGCAGAATCACTGCTATCTGTGTCACAGCTCTCAACCTTCCTTCTCCAGTATGAGGAATAGTAGCTCTCATAATGTGGAACAAATGCACAATATGTGGAAAACATACTAAGGGCTTAATGAACTGTTTAAGATCCAAAATAGGTACGAGAGATATAGTGGCATTTCTCACAAATTCACACAACTGAGCTGCTTTGACTTGCATGTATTGCTATCCACGTTTGGTTGCAAGCTTTCATGGCCAGCAACCATACACAAAAATGCTATTCACATTCACATAACAGATTTTGTGGCCAGCAAGACTGCTGTGAGCAGTGAAACCTTGCTTACATGCACTGCACCTCATTAATATGCATGGCACAATGTCGCGTGATGAGCAATGTTGCATCCATGGCAACACTCCATGTAGGCTTTGCATGAAGCCTATATAGAGTTTATTAAATCCTGGGGCCTGTCTTTCTTTAGTGGAACTCCATACCTTTCAAGGAAATAACCCTTGGTCTCCCTGTCTGTCTTATTTCTCCTTGTCTGAGACATTTATTAAACAACTTTCAACACTGAACTAGTATTTCTGCATAGTCACCATTGACTCAGTGCACTCAACTGTCTCTATAGAGTTTTTATGTTGCTTTATAAGTGTCCCTGCAAGCAAATTGATATGTATGTAACAATGAAGTCTGCAGTTTGAACAGTCTGTAGGCTATATTTTTATGTAAATTAGAAATATTATGGCAGCTAAAACAAAGAACTTTGTCCATTATAATGGCTCCATTTTCTTAGACCACAGCAGTACCTTTGGTACTTTCTCCTTCAACGGTGCTCCACTGATTGTTTTTAGCAGTTCACTCTCTCCCTTCAACTGTGCTCCACTGATTGTTTTTAGCAGTTCACTCTCTCCCTTCCTTAAGTTTATTTCTCCTTTGCTCCAAATGATTCTGTAACTACTTTCAGTTCTAAGCCAGTATTTTCCAGTGCTGCAATCCTGCATTTTGGCTTTCTTTTCTCATTGTTTAGTCTTTGGACTTTGCATTTCATAGTCCATAGAAACCTCCTTACCATTACACAGTTATTCAAACAGTCAAGTCCATTTTTTATGTTTGTGTATCACCATTAGTCAAGTCAAGGTGATATTGAACTAACTCTCCTACTAAAACCGTGTCCTAAAACAACAAAATCTAGACTTTCATCTACTGGCACAGAGGCCTTTTAAACTGCATTGTTCCTTTTACTTATCTGTATCAGCAGTTGTGTGGCTGTTAAAGTTCATTCACTGATTGTTTTTCTTGGTCTCTTTCCAAGTTTTCTACCCACTTTATGCCCCCTTGCTAATGCTTGGGCTCACTCCGCTCCCCTACCCTCAACTCCCACCCACCCCCTCTTACTTTACATTTATACTTCCATAGCACCACCCACATATTCCTCAAACCAACACCATCAGGTGCCTCCAGAAGAAAAACAATTAGAAGAATTACTTTCAATATTAGCACCCACTCTAGTTTACCACCCAAGACTCTTTCTCTCAAACTGTCCTACTCCTTGCCTCTTATAACTATCACATTACATCTCTACAACCAACTTAGGACCCTCCTAACATTTTCTAATCCTAATTTATACCAAATATTAAATCTAAGTTAAATAAGATGCCCCAATTCAGATTATTTTACTGTTCCTCCTTACTCTACTAGCTTTCATCACCAATTATTAAATCTACCTCCTTCAAATACTTAGGACTTCAACCAGTCCTCATAAAGAATAGTAACATCAATCCCCCCTGTTTTTTCCCATAGCACCCTACCTCTACAAACAAACCACATCTGATTTATTTATCTATGAATATCTCAAAACTAGGTATATACATTTATGAACAAATACCAAACTAAGACCAAAATATAACTGGTCACACTCTTCCCTGAGTAAAATATCAATTAAAAAAATTACCAGAAATATTCACTCCATCACAGGTCCCACTGTTCATAAAACCATCACTTTCAACCTCAAAATAAACCAGTCATCTAATACCTCTCAACAAAACAGAGAACCCACACTCACCTTACTAAATATGAACCTAAGAAGTTTGTGCATTAAAACCCATGACATATTTGCCTACCTTGCCATATACACCCCTGATATAGTCATAGCTACTGAAACCTGGTTAAAAAAATACTCTATACTTGCAACTATATTTATGCATTTTCCACATTTCTTGCCTTCTCGGTTGCTCCTTCACCTTATATTCTTTATTTTTTTTTTTTTGGCACATTCAGTTGTTGCCTGAGTTTTATCTACTTCTGGTTTGATTTCCATTCTCACTTGACACAGATATATTTCCACTAAACTAAGCAGGGAAATCATCTTAGACTTATTCTCCTCATGTTTTAAAACTTTCGCTACATTTGGGTCTTGTGAGGTTAGCAGATATGAATGCTGTCCTACAATTGCAGATCTACACATGTAATCAGTTTCGAGGAGGCCCATACCTCTAATAAAACAACAAAACCACCAGCTCGACCAACAGAAAAAATAGGTTGAAGAATGAAGAACCAAATTAAACAGTTCAAATGTAGATGCTCCAAACAAAACAAAAGGCCCATACCTCCTTCAGAATAGGGAATATATAATCATGGTATGCAGTGATTTTTATAAATCATTTGTTGAGCATGAAGCATCCTTCCTGTTTTCCTGTCCAACCTATCCAATACCTTTTGAATCCAGTCAATTACTCCAAAACTGTATACTAAGACAGGAAGACTACACATTAGGACAGGAAGACTACTGTATGTTAGGACAGGCTCTCTTTATAGGATTGATGGATTCCTTACAGATTCTACAAGAAAAACTCTTGCCACTACCTTTTTAATGCCAACTCACTTATACACCACTCCTATCCTAAAAAACTTAGACAATACTCAAAGAAAGAAACTTTCCTGCTGTTACAATAAAATAGCTGAACTTGCAAACAATCATCTTCATAGGACCCACAACTGTCATTGCTTAAAGCAATTAAACTGTCTTGAACTGCACAAAACCCTAACATATTCACAACTAACTACAGGACACAAACATATTAATCATCCATAAAAATGCCCTGCATTACAAAATGTAATACTACCCTACTGTCCATCAAGGGACCTCTGTTTTAGTAACAAATTCTTACTACTCACAGATAAGTCAAATAATGTTGCAGGAGACTTGCTCTACTCCCAGTACATTGCTAAACTCTGGAATAGTATCCCAAAACAAATAAAACTCTCTGAGAAACTCAGCAGTTTTAAACCATTGCTTAAACAACATCTTAACCAGTTCTGGTCATGCTCATCACAATGTTAAGACTTTATTCTAACCCTACAATAATTTCCAAATACTCTCCTTAAACTGAATTCTATCAACCTCTCACTGAAATGCCAAAACAATTTTTATACATAACTGCTGCCCATACAATCCATTAAATTGCAAGTGGGCTTTCTCTTTAGTAACTTCTACCTCTGTAAAATCTTAAAATGTATAAGTATAACTACTGTATGCATGTAAATGTAAATAGAAATGTAACTACTCTGTGTTTGACTGGAACTAAGTATAAAGCAAAGTAAACAAATGGAGGTTTTCTTCCCGGGCCTCCACTGAAAATGGGTTATTACCCAGTAGGACTTTCCCAGTAAACAAAGACAGATAAATAAATGATTATTGAAGATTATTTTCTTTAATCTGTGAAGTATTATTTTCCATTTTAAGGAATGACACATTGACAAGTAGTAGCTAAATAATAAAATTAAACCGCAGAATTGTTATGTTTACATCAAGAAAGTCATATAGACCCTTAAGTCTACTTTCATTTTGTGGAAAAATAATGGAGAAGGTAATATTGGATATGTTATTGTCAGAACTGGATAGGTTGGGACTTGAAACCATGTATCAGCATGCATATGTTGAAAATAGATCTATTACCACCTGTAACATGATGTTCTATGACAATATAATAACAGCAATGAATGAAAAATTGTGCTGTGATGTAATTTATATAGATTTAACATCAGCATTTGACAGGGTCATGCACAAAACACTGATCAATAAATTATAACTAGGAATTGATGTACTCTTGATAAGATGGATAGCTGCATGGCTTACAAATTTGACATGGCAGGTATCATACAGCAACTGGAAAGGTGAAATCCTTGGTTACAATCAGGGTGTCCCACAGGGCTCTGTCCTAGGTCCTTACTTGTTTAGATTATATCTTTCAGACTTATCTTTTTCACCTGAGGTATTCTATAGTCTATATGCAGATGACCTGAAACTGGGTAAACTGATTACATGTGTTACAGATAAGTCATGTCTGCAAAATAACTTGAGTAAATTGACTATTTGGGCACAGGAGAACAATATGCTGATAAATACATCAAAAACTAAGCATGTGAGATTTGGGACACATAAACTGAAAGGTGAATGTTTAATACAGCGCACAGTGATTGAAACTGTGAACTCATTTAAGGACCTGGGTATATGGGTAGATTCAGCTATGAGTTTTTTTTATCATATCAATTTTAATGATAGTTATAGAACTATAGATTGTATAAAAATGATTTATAAATTCTAGGAAATCAAAATGATGAAGTCATTTTTTGTTCATTACATTAGACCCAAACTTGAGTATGGAATAACAATATGGAACCATATAAGAAAAAAAGATTGAGTAAACTGGAAAGAGTACAGTGGAAATACACCAAGAGCATCCATGGATGTGAAAATATAAGTTTTTATGAAAGACTAAAATATCTGAACTTGTACAGTGTCTCTTACAGATATCTAAGATGATATCTTATTCAGGTGTATAAGGCATTTAGTGACAACTACCTCTGGGAATGTTTGGGGTTAACAAAAAGTACTAGAGAATCATCAGACAACCTATGTAGGAGATTCTGTAGGAATGAGAAGTGTACTAATTGGTTCTCTGAGACAGTAGCCGAAGTATGGAACAGAGTACCAAATTACATTAAAGCAACTACTAGTTTAGATATTTTTAAGAACATACTGGACACTTATTATGGGAACAAGGGTTTTGGTATCTTGGCAAGCAAGAAGGGCATTAATGCCCGTGCTTGAAATATTTGCATGTATGTAAATATTTGTATGTAAAGGAATATATGAGCCACACAGTCTACCTATTATTAAATGTATGTGATACATGTCTTATTCATGTAGCAGGTTTTACTATAACCCATTCCACTCTGTGTAAGGATGACCATCTTTCCTTTAATACAGTTTTGTAATTCAGTCTATAGTTTTTGTTCTGTTACCCTTTTATGAAAGTTGTTCCCATTTTCCATCACTGTCACTGCAAAACACTGTCTCCTCATTATATTGTCTATACTCCACAGGCATTTGTTGCTCAAAGCATGTCACTTTCTTCTTATACATCTCTTTTCATGAAAAGTGGTACCCAGTTATGAGGCATGTACTACCTTGTAAAACTTTCTGTTATGTCCTTTTCCCTCTCTGTTTCTAAAGACCATAAACATTTTAAATGGTTTATGATGTAAACACTGGTGACATATCTTATTGGCTTTTGTAGATTCTGTTTCATTCATGCGACATACTATCTAAGAAATAATACCTACATATGTATACCTGAATTCCATGCCTTGAGTCCTTATATAGTGACTTTTTGCTGCCGTACCTCATTTTTATTGGAAAATAATATACTTTTGTGCTACTCTGAATCAGTGCAGGTTTCCATCATGTTCTGCTTTTTGTGTAGTTTCTACCACATAAGTAAAATGCTTCTGATGAAAGTATTAGTTTCTACACTATTCATGTGGAGCAGTGTTCCACTCACTCTCCATTTTCTCTGTGAAATAATACTCTCTCTTATCACTAGTGTTTCACACTTCATATCCTCTGGCAGTTGTCATATTTTTTGGCTACTCCACACTATACTGTAATCCTGCTTCACAACTGCAGATACACAAAGCCCTAACCCCTACTCTTCAATTTCCTTCTCCTCAGTTCATTACTAACCCATTCTCATTACCCCTCTCCTATCTTATAGATCCATGTTGTCCAGTTTCACACTACTAACCCACAATACATTGCCAACAGTCCACCCAACATTCTAAATAGCAATGCCTACCACCTCTCTATCCATAGTGCTTTGCAGCACCACCATTTCCCAAGTACTATCATACAGTGTGATAGCATAAGCCAGACCACAGGTGCAAAAAAAAAAAAAAATTATAAAAATGATTTATTTAATTTCCCCCTCAATCTCAAAGAGATGAAGCTCTGACTGTGACTCAGACAACCTGCATTTGATTACCTGCATGGGTGGTAGAAGGAACAGGATGGGGAGGATGAGAGTGAGCATTTATTGCTGGCTTACCCATTCTGAAGAGTAGCAGTAGGCTCTGGCATGCCAGTTCTTTGACACTTAGGAACATTAGGTTTTGCATCTGCAGGGAATAAACCTGGTGAAGACTGTAGCAACAAGACAGAGGGAGATGCTGGAGAAGATGTGTAAATGCACACATGCTTCCCATGGAAGCCAGCATCTAATGGACTTTAAGGGTGACCGCTGGATCCAGTAGACTGGCCTGCTCTCTATTGTCTCTCCAGGAAATGAATGGGCTGACTAGGCCTTCCATCCAGGGAATTGATGGGTCATGGGTTTCTCACATGCACTCGCAAGTGTGGGCCCCCACCTGCAAGATAGGAATGAATGGGTCAATGGGGTGAAAGAAGGGGAGCCATTGGGCAAGATGTAGAGGATGGCAAGAAAAATGTTTTATTTATTCACATACTCATCTTCCCCTTGAAAATGTAAAAGGCCAGGTGTACATCAATAAGTAAAGCATATACACTTTATTAGCTGTTGTGGACTTTGTTATCACCAGATATTTAACGAAGACAAGTCATCCTTTATGATATTTGGAATATACAAGTCATTAGCAAGCAACAAGGACCTTTAAAATAAGGATCCCATTGATATAATGATTTCTTATATCATTAAGTGAAAATATACCTAGGAGTTATATTCAGTCAGCAGCTATCCTTCTCCCCAAAGACAGAGTATGCAGTAGACAAAATACTTATACAACTCAGATCCTCTTGCAAATTCATCCACCTCCTTAATTGTGATACTGGAAAAGAAATAGGAATAAAGATGCTTACCATCAAGCTTGGACACTGCTTGCCCATAGCAGCACTGAACTCTTCTTATAATACAAAAGTCTTACAAACTTTATGCAGTTCATAATTTACAATTGTTTGCTAAAATCAGAAAAAATATTGTGCAAATGTAAAACTGCACTTTGCTTTTGTATACAAATATTACCATTTATTTATACTGGTCAAGTTTATGAAAATTACAAGCTATTTCTTTAGATACCAGTGTTTTTCCACAGTCATCTTGGAAAATGGGCTATGCTTAGTAGGCCCAACCTGGTTAACAAAATGCAAATTAATAAATAGAATTACATTTGCTGCTTTATTACTCTGTATGACATTAGGGAACATCATTGCATTCTCACAGGAAAGTGAATGGGCTCCCTGCCATAACTGCAGCCTCCCTACACTTAAGGCGCACTAAAACTTAAAACTCCTGTTCTGCAGTAACTGTTCAATCCTTAGCCACTAAAATCCTCAACAGGCCCACCAATTTCTCTCTCAGATCAACTATTGAGGATACACCCTCATTAGTTAAGTCACTACTCAATGAAGCCCTGAGTGAATTAGTTTTAGTGAGTCTTAAGTGTAGGGAGAATCGCTAAAGACGAGCACAAAAACAGATGCTTAGTAGATACACCTCTCAAGTGTCTATGCAATCAACTCAGGGGTATAAAATCTTTGTAAGCATTTTCATGCAAATATCCTGGACCTTCTTGATTTAGTTGCATACCTGAAAGCCCTGCAAACTTCCCCACAATGATCCTTTAGAATTTATCCACCTAGTATTGTCTCTTGATCCTGTATAAATTCATCTGATTTTGTTATAATTATAATGTGTAATTCTGTACTCAGTACTAATATTCCCCCTTTTCTAACACCCTGTCTGTTCTTGGTTCCATTGAATATTCCACCAAGGACAGGTACTCCACCCATCCCTTCTCTTTCTCTTTGTCTTTTTGACTATATTCCGCTCTTGTTCCCAGATATGGGAGCATATCATTATTATATAATCCAAACAATTATTTTGCTTCCTTCCATTCTGCTAGAAACCTCACCCAGGTAATTTGCTACTAATATCTTTGTTTCTTGCTTAACGTCCTCTAGTTATTTCCTGCAATTTCCTGACTACTTTCAATCCCTTTATTTGAGAACTCTATCAGCAAACTCTTTTTATTCTATGTCCTCACTAACTTATTTTTCAGTATATGATCTGCCAGTTTACAAACATACTGTTCCTCCCCTACCCCTGATGTTTTCAATAAATAAATAATAAAAAAAAACATTCCAGGCTTCAGCTTTTCTCCATTTCCCACAACGATTTGCATTCTGCCAAAAATGGTGATCATCATGTTTTTTGGACTGTGACTTTGAAACATTTATTTTACATGTGAATAAATAATGAGTCTGATGTCTGCTGACTTACCCCATAGGGATGGCTATGGGGACGCAAAGTCACTTTGTACTGTTAACTCTCTGGTAGAAAACAGGGACTTAATGGGCATTTAGTCTGGTATGGGTAGGGCAAGGCCAATACGGGGCTATATGACATTCATACACAATTGCATGCAGACAAGCATAGTAATCACAGATACAATAAAAAGGCTAAGTACCTCCTCAGTGCAAATAAGAGAAGTTAACTTACAGCTACATAAATCTCAATTTATACAAATACAAACACACTACATCATGCCAACAAAAGGAGATCCATAAGTCATTATTACTAATGACTAATAGCAAGCTCCAGTAGAAAATACTGTCCCTGATGATGCACTAAAGAACATCCACAAAAACTCATTCATTTGGCAAAATTACTGAAATAAGGTGGTACAGCTTCATGGTTGCCTTTCAGGTGCCAAGACTCACAACATCACTCAGGCATTTAAGTCATTTCATCACAAATACACATATGACGTAGTCATAGTACACATGGGAGTAAATTACTTGAGATGTACCTCCCTGTGCTATATAAAGAGAGACATCATGGAGCACTCAAAATATGTGTCTGAGGAAAGCATGAATCTAGCCTTGAGCAACATTTTACCATCCTCAAGAATGATGCCGCAATATGAACAAGAGATTATTGACTTCAGCAATTATCTTAGCTTCTGGTGTTATTCAAAAGGGGACCTACACACATACACACACACACACACACACACACACACACACACACACACACACATATATATATATATCAGCCTGGGAGGAGATGAAAGACAGTCATAACTACTTTCCCATGAACAACCTCTACATATCCCACCAAGGCCTTTGTATAGTAGCAAAAACTTTGTCTACCCCCTTAGTGTCTTTTTTGGATAATGGCAGTCCCCAAAAGCTCCCAACATAACAAAACAGAATCCTGATAACATAAAGCTATTGCTGCTTAAAACAAGGAGAAATGCAGGTGTCAGTCAGCAATACCCATTTATAGAGAATGGGGGCTTCAATAGGTAGGTGTTCAAACCCAACAATGTCTAACTGCTATGGTTGTGTAACAGAATACTGACAGGAAGGAATGGCTTAATTAACACAAGTCATGTAAAAAATTCAGCCTAGTGGTAACAACTGCATGGTTACATGTTTCTGATCTCTCAAACACCTTTTTCACCAAAACATATTCGTTTTTATTTATTTGACATTTTTTTACCAGGAAAAGTCTGACTGGGCCAGTTTTCAGGTCAGGGGAGAAAAGCTCCACAATCACAATATTTCAAAAATCAAGTACAAATACTGTAAATCAGAAAGTATCATGTTACATTACAAAACATAAGAGTGAAAAAAATGTTGCAATGTGAAAAACATATAACATGTTTCATAGTAGAGTGCTAAGAAAAACAATCCCACAGGTTGGAGAAAATATGTGAGAAAAAACTCAGTAGTCAGATTATTTGTTATATAGATTAGTATGTGATAAATGAGACCTAAGACAATTTTAATAAGATATTTAAGAATATATTAGACATTACATGATTAGAGACAGTGAGGGGAATTTGATTGATGTCTTAGAATGAGAGAGGTATTTATATTATGTTAATAGAAGGAAAGATGGAGATAAGGAGATTATAAGATGAGTACAGGGTAGGGTGTCTTCAGGTAGCTTAGGGAAGAAAGAGAAAGCAGTAGAAGAAAGGTCTGCAGAGATGAAATAAAAAGGTGAATTGGTGGGAAAGCAAAAAAGGAGTGGAGTAGGAGGCTGGAGAAGGATGCGAAGTGTGATCTAGGTTGAAGGGAGTGAGTGAAGTTTGGTGCATACGTTCAGTCAGGACTGGCACATGAGCACGTCCAAGATTTTTTAAGGTATTCTTTTAGGCAGCATTTAATGGTGGGTAGGTAAGAAATAATTCTGATAATTAGAGGTAAGGAGTTCCAATTTTTGCAACTGAGTATGAGTATAGGCTTTGTCCAGGGGATTTATTCATCTAAACACACTGCACAAGTTATCTCTTTAACTGTGTGCTTTGTGACAATTGTGGTATAACTTCTTCTTCTTTTGTGGCATCAGAGTTTAATACACAGTTCTGTAGAATGTGGAGTTACATAATCAGGTTTTTGAATTTGTCAATGTATAAGCAAACAGTAACATATGTAAATGTCTTACACAACAGATGTGATATGTCACATTCAACTTATGGTTGACATTACCAAATGGGATTGGTTTTATCCTGCATTAATTAACTTTATTTCTTGGATATGAATCCATGCATATTCAAACACACTGTTTAGGATATCCATTGTAATGTTTGCTTTCTAACCATTGTGATAGGAAGTCTTTTATGATGTCAGTATTTATTGAACATCCCAGGCACTGTAGATCTGGATAAGGCATGTGAGCTCATCCTTCAGTGTTTAAGTACTATGAGATATAGTCACAAATGATAAAAAGAAGGGCTTCCTTAATCCACAGATGTTATTTGTACAATTGACATAGTGCTACTATTTACATACGGATAAGGTTATGATCCCACAATTGTTGGTACTGTCTTTTGAGTGAAGTCATATCTAAGTCAATGCTCATGTTGACTATCTAACTGTGAGCATGATGACATATGTACAGTGAATAATTCTGTGGTATCATCTGTTAGTCTACAGCTGTTGAGACTGTATTACTTACAAAGACAGGTATTCATATCCAGAACTGTATACTTCATATGATTGTGTAAAATAACAAATGTTAATAGGCAGGACTGGCTTACTTAGCTGATATGATTGTGTACAATTCTATGTAGGAGTTACACTTATGCAGGGAGAGGGTTTTGATCTCTAAGGTGTTTTCGTACCTTTTGAGATTCCAACATACTGCTCAAGTAATCCCTTCAGGTGTGTACTTTCTGATAAATGTAATATCATTTCTTGTGAGACATCATAATTTAGTTCACAGGTCCAGAGAATATTGACATAGATGTTGACCCACAAGTCATAGCACAGTTGTCACAAAACACACACTTGAAGGGATGACTTGAGCATTGCATTTTCATGAATAAATGGCTACCCTAAAAGGCAGTACAAAACTTAGGCTTTCTGTATTCTTTTTTAAATATTTCCACTAAATAGAATTGTACACATAAGGATAAGTGAATCCTGCCGGTCAGTATTCTCTTACTCAGTAACACTATGCGAGACTTGAGCACCTGCCTAAGTGCATATTCTACAGAGCTGTGTGTTAACCACTGATACCACAGAATAAATCATATCAGAGGCATCAGACAAAACACACTTGAAGGGATGACTTCAATAGTGTATTTGAATGGATATGGCTCACTCTAAAAGAAGGTTTGAGGGATCTAAATCCTGTAGACATCTAAGCATTCACACAAAGTTGAATTATCCATATCATATCTGTTGAGTAAGCCAGTTATGCATGTCACTACCTTCACAAACACACACACACCACATATATACTGTCAGATTAGAACATCTGCCTACGGTCATACATTATAAAACTGGGTATTAATTGCTAATGCTATAAAAGAAGTCATGTCAGAGTTGTCAGAGAGCACACACACTGAAGGGATGAGTTGACCAGCATGTTGGAATATATATATGTTCCCCAAAAGTGTGCTTGATGGATCAAAATTTTGTAACCGATAAATGTTAATTGTAGGTTGAATTATCCATATCACATCTCTTAATTACACCATTCCTGTCTGTCAGCATTCTGTTGCACAACCACAGTAGTTAGACATTGCTGTATCTGAATATCTACTGATCTAAATCCATATTCTTCAGAACAGTGCATTAACCATAGATACCACAGGAGAAGTCTTACTCAATGTGCCACAGGAAGATGCTATAGAACTTTCTATAAAATGCCCGCAGGAAATGTAAAACAAAAAATGTTCCCTCAGTTTAGAAGAAAATGAGCTAAGAAGAGTTGTTTGATTTAATAGAGATATATAGCTATATTAAGATCAAAGAAAGAAACAGACTGCAGAAGGTCAATAAAACCCAGAAAGTCAGAAGTTTGATAAAACAAATAAATACATTAATTAGGACTGTCCATAGAGATCCATACAATATAACAGAAGTAAAGAGGGTATATTACTGTGCAGCTAAATTAATAACTGATAAAGTTCTACCACAAAAACACAGGGTAGTGAGGGGAAAAGAAGGGAAAAAATTGAATACCATCATAGAAGTATCGAATAGAAAAAATTATAAAGCAATTAAGTGTCACTGTTAGAAGTGAATAGAAGAGGGAATAGATCAACAAAAATACATAGAAACATAGACGTGATAAAAGCAATGTGCAGTATTAGAACAGATCAGGATCTATCATGCATTATCACAAATAAACTAAAAATCTCAGCACAGGTGGAAAAACTTAGAAGATACACAGATAAGTATAAAGGAAAAGTACAAAATAAGCAATTTACTGATGACCCAAAACGTTTTATAGAGAATTGGGAAACAAGGTAAAAGGAACTGAAAGACCACCAAAAAAAGATGAAATAGATGTATTTTGCATAAGTATTTATGAAGATCCTATGGAACATAACAAATATGCTAAATGGATAGAAGATGTAAAAGAAAGAATAAGAAGTTTAAAGGTACAGGATATGAAATGGGATGAAGTAACCACCAGAGATTGAAACAAAATTAAGAAAAGCCTCTAATTTGAATACCCAGGCGCAGATGCAGTACCTAACTTCTGGTTAAAAGTATTGACATTTTTGCACAAAGATTTAGCCATGAGTAAGAAATACTTAAATGCACACCCCAAATAGACACCACCCTAACTAACAACAGAATACACATTGCTCTTACTTAAGAGTGAACCTGCAAGCTACCCTAAAAATTATAGACATCTTGCCTTCCGACGGCATATAAACTATACACCGGAATTGACGTTGACAGAGTTTATAGTCATTTAGAAGAAAACTCAATCATGCCAATAGAACAAAAGGGCAATAAGAGAAAGTCATATGGAACAAAGGATCATTTGTTGTTAAAGTCATACTAGAGAATTGTAAAAAGGGGAATAATCTAAGTATGGCATGGATTGACTACAAAAAAGCATTTGAAAGTATCCCACATTCATGGATAAAAGAGTGCTTAAAAATGTATAAGATACACCCTACACTGAATACATTACAGTGACCATGAAACAGTGGCAGACCACTTTGCAATTAAGCCATGATAAAGGACAAATTATTACCCCAGTTTTGGAGTGATTGACTGGACCCAAAATGTGTTGGATAGATTATACAGAAAAACAAGAAGGATGCTTCATGCTCACCAAATGCTTTATAAAAATCAAT
Organism: Protopterus annectens; assembly: GCF_019279795.1. Taxonomy (NCBI): domain Eukaryota; kingdom Metazoa; phylum Chordata; order Ceratodontiformes; family Protopteridae; genus Protopterus; species Protopterus annectens. The sequence goes on along the minus strand of NC_056745.1, from coordinate 737,940,768 downwards.
GCATACCAAGATTATATATTCCCAGTACCGAAGGAGGGATGGGCCTCCTTGAAATTGATTACATGTATAGATCTGCAGTTGTGGGACTGCACACACATATCTGCTGACCTCACAAGACCCAGATGTATTGAACGTTTTGAAACATGAGGAGAATAAATCTAAGATGACTTCTCTGCTTAATTTAGCAGAAGCATATCAGTGCCAAGCAAGAATGGAAATCAAACCAGAAGTAGATAAACATCCGGCAACAACTGAATATGTAAAAAAAAAAAAAAAAAAAAAAAAAGAAAGAATATAAGGTGAAGGACCAGGTGAGAAGGCAAGAAATGTGGAAAATGCATAAATATAGGTGCAAGTATAGAAAATGTCTGGAAGAACCTCATGTTAATCAAAACTAAATGCAGGACTGGTTAAGGGAAGGCAAATTAAAACCAAGAATTGAAAGGTTAATATTGGTGGCCCAAGATAGTCGGCTACGTACACATTGGTTTACAAGATCCATTGAACGTGAGAGAAACAGACAAATGTAGGTTTTGTAAAACAGAATTGGAAACAGTTACACACTTTGTTGCTGGTTGTGACATACTAATGGCAGAAGGACTATACACTAAAAGGCATAATAATGTGGCAAGACTGTTGCACTGGGGATTGTGCAAACATTATAGTACTGAACTGGTGAAAAACACTAGAAACATGAGCCACAAAGCATCATAGAAAATTAAGTCTACATCACATGGGATCACCCATTACCAACAGTTCAAAAGATAGATGCTAGAAAACTGGATATAGTGGTCCTTGAAAAAGAAGACAAAAATAGCATTGATAAAATACAACCAGTCAGTAATCCAAGAACTTTAATGTGATAAGCTCTTTCCCTCTGACGTCTCGGCCGTAGGCTTCAAGGAGTAAAGAACCTCAAAAACACATATACTTTATATAATAGCAGCAATCAATAATTAACTACTTATACAATTACAAAATTAGAAAATTAAGCAACAAAATAAAACAATTAAGAAACTAAATTAATACTCTCCAATTCAGATCCTCATTTAACCCATAAGGGTATAAAGTGCCAAACTTTAAAATATAAACAGATTCTTTAAATAGTAACTGTTTTTTAAAATTGTTTACATCAAATTGAGATACATTAATTTTCTCTAGCATTGTTCCTTTTAGCCCCTCATTACTGCCTTGATGAAATTTCTTAAAATGAATTGCAACAGAAATTTTTTTTTACTATTACTAATATCCCTTGCATATTCCATCAACCTTACTTTAAATTACCTCTTTGTTTCCCCAGTATAAAATTGGTTACAGGGGCATTTGAGGGCATAAATAACGCCCTCAGTATTACATGTAAAAGAATCCCATGTGTTAAAAAATATGTTATTAATTTGTTAACCTTGTTGCTGGTTGTGACATACTAATGGCAGAAGGACTATATACTAAAAGGCATAATAATATGGCAAGACTGCTGCACTGGGGATTGTGCAAACATTATAGTACTGAATTGGTGAAAAACACTAGAAACATGAGCCACAAAGCATCATAGAAAATTAAGTCTACATCACATGGGATCACCCATTACCAACAGTTCAAAAGATAGATGCTAGAAAACTGGATATAGTGGTCCTTGAAAAGACAAAAAGTAGCACTGATTTTGAAATCGCCACACCCAGTGACTACTGTGTCTTACATACGGAGAAACACAAAGTCATAAAATATCAGGATTAGCATGCAGAAGTTAGAACAATGTGGAAGAAAGATACCCAGACAGTTCCAATAGTAGTAGAAGCAATGGGTCTTATAAAAAAGAATCTACAATCGTACTTAGATATGTTACAAATACATGTAAATCCGTACAAATTGCAGGAGTCATTATTGGGCACATTGCACGAGCTGCGAAGAGCACTTCTGGCTGATATCAAAGATTGAAACAATACTAATTTCATGAACTTTAACTGTACTTTGACTTAGGAATGGGGTCCATTCCCATCATGGTATTAGAAACCCAAAGATTTGGAGAAATTAAAAAAGTGTCAGACAGCACGCATTGGTAGGTTCTGCTTCAGCAGTATGTTACAATGTCTATGTTTTACCTAAAAAGGAGTACAACAGTTAAAGGATCCTTCTCACTGTGCAAATCATAGCTATCAACCTTTCATCTCCAAAATGAGGACCACTACCTCTCAGAAGGTGGAGCATATTGGCAAAATGTGAAACACTTTTTAACATCTTACTAACAACTTCTACTAGGAGGCTCACAGGATGTTTAAAATGTGTTACTTTACACTTATAATTTTGAATTAATATGATTCAGTACTATTTGCAATGGATATCAGAGAAAATGATTTCTAACAATGAATGTGTGATCAATCAATGTAGAACTTGAATGGACTTTTTTGTAGGGAAACAAGCTGACTTGTATGTTCACAGAAAGAGGTTATCCTCAAGACCTTTTGAAAAAGGTGAAAAAGGTGATGAAAGTATTATTGGCTGGGGGAACAAATACCAACCCTTGTTAGGGTTAGAACAGACTGATATCCCTATTCCCCCAAGAATTCTTCCTAAAACAGCAGCTACATTAACTCTATGGTATTACCTTATGGGTCACATTTGAAGCAAATTAAAAAGATACTAGTCAAAAACTGGTATATTTTTAAAAGTAGCTTGGAGATTTTTGTCATTTTTAGGTGATGCACCTAAATTTGTCTTTAAAACAGGAAGGAAACTGAAAAATGTACTAGAAACCCCTAAAAAGGACCTTTCAAGCATAAAGGAACTGGCACAAAGAGATGTGGTGCATGTAATCAGTGTTTCCACATTTTAAACAAGAACAAGGTCAAGGTAGGGTCCCCCCACTACAGAAATCTTTTTAGGTGATGGAAATTATACATCTCAGGGGGTGGTTTATCTAGCTACCTGTGATGGTTGTGGGAAATTCTATATAGGTAAAACTGAAAGACAGTTAAGAAAAAGAATCTATGAACATTTATATGCTATCAACAAGAGAAACATCAACAGTGCACTGTTCAAGCGTACTTTATTATGCCCTACCTATACTAGATTTCAGTTTGGTATCTTGGAAACTGTTCTTTTCATTCCCGGAGCTGGTGCATAGGAAACAGAATTAGAGAGGAGAGAGCTAATATGACAACTAAGACTTCATGCTGCAACACTCCCTGGTTTAAATGAATACACATCTATTACTCTGATTCTAAACACAGAGCAGCTAAACTTTAACACTAGCTAGCTCTGTACACTTCCTATCCTTTTACAAGGCACATATTTAAGCCTATTTCCACACTTCATACTTTAGCACTTTTTAACTTTTTAAACTTACAAAAAGTCTTTGAGTATTTTTTTTATATTTATTCACAAAGTTTTCTCCATGGGTTTTTAATATGAATTATACACACCAAGTTGTTTTTGTATGAACTTTACGTACAATGATTTTTTGATGTATTAAAACTTTTTAACTTTGTATATAGGTTCATAGGTAGGTACTAGGCTATCTGCCCGAGGGCATTTATAAGCCTAGCCAGAGTGTGTCAACTTTCGCCACTCCATTGATTAATTAACTAAGCCTCTGTCAAGAAGAGCCAATGAAGTGATCCCAGGGGTGTATTTTCTGTTACCCATCCACTCATCAAGGTTTCTCTTGAAGAGTGTTAGTGAGGGGCTCTGCCTAATGTAGTTAGGAATTTTGTTCCAAAGCATGGGGAGTCTCTGTGATAGGAATCTATCCCTCCAGCATGTTTTATTTATTGTTGTGGTGAGGTTTAGCTCACTAGAGCGAGTGGCACGCAGTGACTTGGATTTCTTTAGGTGGAGCATGTCCATCAATTCTGAGTTGGACATGGCTTTGTAAGTCAGGCAGAGATCACCTCTGAGTAAGCGATATGCTACTGAGTACAGCCGGAGGTTTTCCAGTCGGGCTGCATAGGACATATGTTTGAGGCCAGTAATCCTCTTGCGGAGGTACTTTTGTGGTCTTTCCAGCTGTTGGAAGTGTCTTGTGAGGTACATCCCAAATGGGGCATTGTACTCTATGATGGCTCTGATTTGTGACGAGTAGAGGGGCACTATAATCTCTTTATTTCTAGATGCGAACCCTTTAGTAATTAGATGGGCTACATAGAAGGATTTCCTAACTACTTTGGCAATATGATTGTCATTTTTTGACTTCTACTGCTTAATTGATTGTGACTGATGATTGGTCATTGTGTAACTTATTTTAATATTTAATGAAGATTTTAACTTGTAAGCAATGGTTCTGAAGAAGTCCCAAGGTTTGGGATGAAAGAGCTAAACCATATTTATGTTTTTGTTTTTTAATATAAGTGATTTTTGAACTAAGACTGAAGTATGTGGCATTATTTTGAAGTTTCTAAGATACTACTATGTTTTGGTAAACCTACAACTCCTTTACTAGTCTGCACAGTTTTTGAAGTCACCAGTAAGCACTGCTAAGCTGACCTCGTTACTAAAGAACATCCTAAAAGTGTTACTACGTGAGCCTTATTGTGTTATATGAATTGCAGGAGTTATGTGGGTTTTTGTTACATTAACCAACCTACTGCTTATGCTGTTTTATCTGCCTAGAAGTTATATATATTCTTGTATGTATATATAATAAGTTTGTCCTCTTCTGTAGTCAAACCTTTTATCTTTGGGGGTAAGAATATGGGATATTACAGGACTAGCATTGTTGTTTTTATACCACTTTCTATAAAGATAAATGATGACTGCATACTGATACATTTTGATCTCCATAATTATAACAGCATGTATTACCACCACCACCCCACCTTGGCATGTTGTTTTTGACTAATATAAATGTTTTTCTTCTAGCACAACAGAGGCATGGCTCAAAAATGTAAAATTAAGGATATCATCCTTATGGAAACCTCTCTTTTCAGATGCTGAGAATGAGGTCATAATACAGGATCGCCATCTCCATGGAGCATGACAGCTAGAAACACTTTCCATAGACAAGCCTTTCCATGACTGCATCTGGTGGCAAGTGGTCAGTGATGTCACTGCTGTGGGTGGCCAGGGCCATGACTACCAGACAGTCTGATATAGGGCCACTGACATGATTAAACAGGCTACTGATAGAGTAAAGACTATGGCATGGGAGCAAAGAGCTACCCGGGTTGGGCCTTCTACTGAACCACCACTCACTGAAAAGAGGAATTCCTGTCTACTGTAAGGGATCCAGGCAGTTCAGGTGAGTTTCACAGTACAATGCTGGATGTTGGGGCAGAGGGAGAAGAGAATCAGAAGACTTCAGCTATAACTGCTCCTAGTATGTCATTCATATATATAACGTAGGTGCACCTTTACAATGTCTAGTAAGTTGTATTAATGTGCATGCTTGTCATACCTCTGTCAACTGAAATTTGTGTGTCTATCGACATCTGGCATTGAGGTACAATGACCACCTGTGCATGGTATGGGCATAGCTTTTTCATATTACTTATATGTAGTACTCTCTAACCATTTGCATTTGCATGTGTGGTTAATTTCTTAAGGTGAAGGTATTATATTTCATTCATGCTTCGATTTTTTTAATTTTTTTCTCTTTTTCTTGGTGTGTTCAGAGGTAAGGCTTTGTCTGGCACCAGCACTGTGTTGACCTCTTTCCACATGATGTTGGAAGATTAGTAACCTCTGATAATGATGGCAGTAATGAACAGGCACACTCTGGAGTTGCAGAGGTATGTTTGACACATCCCCTCTCCACAATATGAACATAGTCATTATGCCTCTGAATACCTATGAAACAGACGCATCTGAAAGTGGATAGGTTGATGTGGACGATTGACTACCGTAGTGTGGTTCTCCCAGTTGAAGAACTGGTGGAATCTCCCCCTAGTCTTCATTAGGGTGAAGTACCACACAGGGGTGGCCTTGCTAGAATATGACCTGAATTTCATACAACAAAATTATGTGAATGAAATTTTAAACACTTTGAAAAACTTGTGGCAGCCAACATCTGGAGTGTTGGCTTGACTTCCAGCCTTCATGTTATTATTATTTTTAAACAACAAGGGACAGCACTTCAAATCAGCAAAACCATCTATTTAATATTATTTCATTAAGGAACAGACCAGTTTCAACAACTCCATGCCTTCATCAGTATTAAAGTTCCAAACAACAATGCCACATTTAAATATACAAGTAATAGAAAATCATTAGAGAATCACCACCCATTTAAAGAGACAGCATCACTTCACTGAGCCCCAGTGAAAATAAAGCCCCCAGTCTTACTATCCAGGAATATTCCTTATTATTCAGGATGTCATGCCAACCCAGCTTATTACATGAAGCTAGATTAATCCTGTCAATAACAGTGAAATTAAACACAGCAGAAGGATGTTTCTGGATATGTTTGTATAATGCATTAGACAGGCGTCCATTTCTAATGTCACTCATATGCTCAAAAATCCAAGTTTTAAGTTGTCAGGACATCTGCCAAACATAAAAAGGTGAACATGTGCAAGTAGCTAAATAAAATACCCAGTCATAACAGCAAGTACCAAAACAAAGGATAGCTAAAACTTTGGGGGTATTCCTAGATGTAAATTGTTTTGTTTTTAAAACAAACTTACATGCAGAACAATGTCCACATGGTTGGCAACCCACCACAGGGTTGCAGTGTATTGTTCTCTGATTGTCCATTTTATGTCTAATACTTTTCTTATAATGATTAAAGTAATTACCAATAGTTTTTCCTCTTCTGTAAGAAAATAAACATCTTGCAGGAACTAACTCAGTATCTGCCATAAGGATGTCCCAGTATTTGTGGATAAGATGGTTGAAAAACCTTATATTACTACCATAATTAGTCACCTGCCTATTATCAAAATAGGGACAGAGTTTAAATATTGCTCTTATAAACTTAGAAAGTTACTAAAATAAAAAAGTATTGTGTTCTTGTGTTACCTTGCATTTTAGAAGGATATGAAGTCTGAAATTCAAATGTCTGTCATCATTATTTAGTGAATTCAATTCTTACTGATTTGCCACAAAAATCTAGAAAACCACAACTTTTATGAGGAAGAGACCAAAAATATAAGGCAAAAATCTGGACAGTTGAGAGGTATGCACAAGATACATTCTTATCAGCCCCTTACTTGGACTAAATAAATACTGGGCATTCACATGCTATGTATCCCTGTTAAAGTAAACTCCCTTTCAAAGCTACAAGCACCATATTTGTTATTGTATGCTACACCCCTTCTTTAGAAAAGCTATAGAAAATAAATGCAGTATATTCAGAATTTCATAAATTAAATAGAATCATACTATAGCTACACTATAACCTTTGACTTATTAATTGCAGATATACCAGTGTACATGGTTATTGGCATCTGTTTTTAGAATTAAAATATTACTTCAGGACTAAGAAATTGCAGTTCTGATATCAAAACATTTGAACCTGTTAGTTACTAAACAGTTTTTGCACTCTGCATACATTACATGCATTCAATTTGTTTGTTTGTTTTTTTGTGTGTGTCTTAAATATTGTTTAGATATACAGTGTTTTTGCGCAAAGTTATTCAGAACTCATTCTTCTTTAGCTACAACATCTGGAGATGTTTTTCTGAAGTAAGACTGTAATGTCTAGCATTTGCTTCTTCGTTTGGCTCCCACTGAAATGCCAAGTTTCATAATAGTGGGCCCAAAAATGACAAAAAAAAGACCAAAAGCACAGCAGAACAGCAAATGGTGAATATTGCATCTCTCCTTTAAAGCTTTTGTTTTGTGGAAGAGGGCAACTCTCCCTGTGCCCCCTTGATGTGAGGGGCAAGTCCCCCCAATATCCCTGGAACTTATATATACCAACTTGGAGACTGACACACCTCAAAAAAAAGGGAATATTTTGTGGAACAGTAATGGTGTACTTCATATCTGTTAACTCCACATTTTCAGTCATAACTTCTCACTGTTCTGGGATTTGCACTACAATTTCAAACAGTTACAGTTCAGTTTGCAACATTAAAATTATTCTCTCTCCAGTAAGTAGTAGGACTACTGGGTGCACTCTAACAGCTCAAGGTGTTGCTTATTACTAGCATCACTGATGGCAAACTTTTTCAGCCTGGATTTTATTTAAATGCCTCCTAATTCTGTACATTTGAGAACTGGAATGTTCTATAGAGTATGTTCTTGGTTCTTCAACTGAACAGATTACAGTTCCTGAGTTATGACTTTTTCCTGCATCCACTGCAAAATCTTCAAAGTCAATCTTTATCCTTTTGTCAGAACTGATTTTGCACTACTTTCAGAATACCTTCTGCTTATGTTATTTTTCTCTTAGCAAGTTAGTTGCATTCCTGTCACTCACTGGCATTAAGAGTGAGTAGGTTGTGGGTAACTTAATTTTTAGATGCCTACCCATAAGTAAATGCACTGCTTAAAGTCCTTAATTTCTCATGAGGTTTATAACTGCTTGCAGCATTCTAGCTACTTACCCATTCCTCTATGATTAAATCGGCTAGAGACAGTGTGTTTGAGCTCCAGTTTCTTAGCAAATCCTCAAAACCTTTGACTTATTAATTGCAGATCATTATCAGATGCTGCTTCATCAGGTACTCTACATGTATCAGAATTAAATTTCAGGATAGTTACGACATTAGGACTTGCAAAATACTTACACAATGTCAACATACTGGAACTAATAGGCTACGCACAGATGATAATGATATTGTTTATACTGAAATAAGCCAACTCCAACTTTCATCCATGGAAGACTTTGTAATTCATGGGATATTAATTATTCACAAGCATACGTGTCACATTTCTGGACTATTCTTAATATTTTTCTGACATTTTCAGCCAGTACAAAATATCCTTCTTCACATTCAGTTATCCCCAACTCTTCCTTGAACCTCAAATATAACTGAGTCTCAGTTCTCTGAAGCACCAATTCCAAAAGACTTGCTCTCGGTGTAAATGACCACTTACACTGAGGGCAGATTGAGAGCAGGTGTTTTGGAATCTGGCCCCCAGGGTGAGCATGGCTACAGATAGGCCTTACAGTGAAGTAAGTAACTTAAACTGACAGCAGGTCTTTCAAAATCAGGACAGACTTCCACTGAGAGCAACTTTGGGAATCTGGCCCTCAGTCTTCAGCCAGATGAACCAAACTGGTCAAAGTTTCAGCTCAACAAAATTAAGAAAAAATAATTATACATATACTAGCTCCATAGTCACACAATCACAGAGAAGACAGAAAGAAACACACTCTTACAATTGCTGCTGGGGCATAAATATAAATAGTACCAGCAGTGATTTCCTGTGCTGAAAGCAATCTAGCAATCCAGATCAGTGAATAGAAGAAAGTTTAAACTCAGATAAGAAAACACGACATGATACTGGCTGAAAAGAAGAACAGTCACACCAGAGTATATTCGAAAATCATTTATTAAAACAAAAACGTGTTCATAAAACCAAGAATTTAGCACTTTCATCTGATTGTAACAGTGATTTCTTCAGAATCAAATGTATTAAAACAATTTGAGTGTTTAATTTACCCTCCAAGCAAGTCACGTGTTCAAAACAGACCAATAATATCACTCCATACATTGTATCTAATTTTAAAAAAAAGTCAAAAAACTGGAAGAAAAAAAACAATAACTTATTCACCTAAATACCATCAAAAACTAAGTTAATATAACCCTACACTAGGTAGAAAATCAGTCTCAAAACACTTAAGATAAAGACATGATTGTTCAGGCTTGGATAAACTGTGGCATTGAGCTTGAGTTGCCATAATGCTTCACATTGTTCCAATAAATCATTCCATGGTCTACCCCTTGGATTTTTTACAACAGTATCAAGCATCCCAAAAAAAGCCTAAAGCACTAACCTTTTGGTTTTATGAACACGTTCTTGTTTTAACAAATGCTTTTTGAATATACTCTGGTGTTACTGTTCTTCCCTGCCAGTATCGTGCTTTGTTATATGGTATTGGTGTTTGCTTCCTGGTTATTTGTAAAGTTTAAATTCATCACTTAAGCATAACAATTTATCTTGTTTTCATTCCTCTACCTTCCCTAGTAGATTTTCTTTGTGGGTCAAAAAACTTTGAATACAATAATAGTTAGGAGACATGGGGTAAAACAGCATTTAAAATGTGATTATATGATGTTGAGAAGTCTTTAGCACTGGGCATTGTAGCAACAACTTCTTCAACATGATGAAGCACTGTTGTGTCTTTCTGCTTTTCCCAGTTAGGGATCGCCACAGGGGAATTCCGGTCTGCTAATGATTGGCAGTAGATTTTTATGTGCCAAGTTGCCGGCCCTGATGCACAACTTTCAACGAAGGTACGCCCATTCACTCATGTCTCCACACAGAAGACGCTCTAGCTGAGAATCGAACAGGACAACATCTTACTGTGAGGCAACAACATGATGAAGCACTAAAAAGCCTAAATTGGTTAGAACTACCCCATTAACTAACATATGTACAGCTTCTCACCAGCTATAAAATTATCCAGCATATATCTGCTTGTCCAGCGCTAAATATTCTACACAACTATGTTCCCAGTTGGTCATTATGAGCCACTGATGAAAAACTCCTCCCTGTCACAACTCCTCCCTGTCACAAACCTATCAGATCTCCTGGGCATAGGCTGTACTCATACCATGTTGCTAAGGCCTGAAACTCCTTATCTGTATATATTAGAAACCAACCCTCCCTTTAGTCCTTAAAGACCAACCTGAAAGATTCCTAGCTAAAATCTGGCTCTGTTGTTGCTCAACACCAGGATAAATTACATCCCTAAATATGAACAACTACCTATTCATAGCTTATACCTCCTTATTACCCCTTCTTCAATCACGTCCTTACTTCAACCAATTTCTCTCCCCAACTCTCTCTCTATGTATGCCCTAACCATTTTTTTCACTTCATATTGCAATTCCTATTTGTAGTATACTAACTTACCTTTAATTTCTCTGTTTCTCCTGGTATCTCTTTACATTTGCTCCATTATGATCTACTTCTCTCTAAGCCTGGGACCCTTTGCTTCCTTTTCTTTGTGAAGACTGAAGTAAAAATGCATTCAGTGCCTCTGTTTTTATTTAATCTTCTGTTATCTTCCTGCTGTCTTTGCTCAGCTTGGCCAGTTTTACCCCACCATTCTGTGTTTCTCTTGTGCACATAAAATCCCTTGCTTACTTTCTTGAGACATTTGCTAACTTCATTTAAACTTTACCTTTACTGCCATCACTATCGTTTTTGCGTTTATACTACCTTCCTGGTACTGTGACTCCTCCATCTCTCATCTCCTCCCCCCTCCCTAATCACTAGCCTCAAGCTCCTGCACAGTCACATTGGTCTTCTTCAGTTTTTAACCTTTTAGCTCTTCCTTACAGTCTTGCCTCTAGGTCTCAGCACCCCATCCCTGACACATTCTCATAGCTTGTGTACTCCCTTAACATGTTCCCAGTCTCCGAAGTCTTTTCCTAGCACACAATAATCCACTCTTCCCACACTGTTTTATTTACCTGCTGGTATTGCTGGGATTATTTGATCTGAGGACATACAAGAGATATAGGACCACCGGGTCCCTAATGCCATGGAAGGCAAGGCACAGATCTCCCTCAAAAATCTATAACTTACTAAATAAAGAGAGAGTGCTTCCAGTCTTTTCTGGCAGCTTAGAGTTTTTAAGCCAATGATCTTCTTAGTTAGGAACCTCTGAAGTCTTTCTAATTGTTTGATGTGTCTAGTGAGGTATATGTCAAAGGGGGCATAGTATTCCATAACTGGGCTAATCAATGCTAAGTATAAGGTGACAATGAACGATCTAGATCTGATTGAAATTCTCTTGACAATTAGCTGCACTAAGTAGGACTTTCTGACTACTGTCATTACATGATGAATAAATGAGAAGGAATCATACCTTTCAGCCTTTGAACATTAAAAATCATAGCAAAGGACCCAAAAGATGACTGCTTTCTTATTTTTTCAAATAGAAAGTCTTTAGATGCTAGATCCCATGTAGTTAGTGATAAGGAATCTTTGTTTAGGCTTAGTTCAGTTATTTAAAAATATATGCAGTACTGAAGAATCAAAATATCTTTATGAGGAAAGGAGAAAAATCAGAAAAGCATAGCCTACCATATACAACTAAATAATCTGTACTCAAGCACTCTCTCCTTTCCTCCTTCTATCCTTCCTATTCCCCCTTTATTTCTTTGTTTCTCTTTTTCTTACTTCTTTTGTAAATGTTGTTGTTTGTCTTTTCGGATTTTCCCAGTTAGGGGTCACCACAGTGGAACTTCAGTCCGCTAATGATTGGCAGTAGATTTTTATTGTGTCGAGTTGCCAGCCCAACGCCCAACCTTCAGCGAAGGCACGGCCATTCACACATGTCTTACAGAGGCCACTCGACTGAGGGGAGGACATGCAGACTCCACAGAAATATGTACATATATTTTACTTTTGAAACATTTGTCTGACAGCAATAAGTATAAAACCTCTATGTAAATGCACAGTCTCCTGGATATATGTATTAAATATATGCTGACCTTTATGTAAATGCACAGTTTCCTTTACTCATGTATTTTACATGCTAACACCATGTTGATGTACAATTTTCTGTTACTGTTCATGCCACTCTGGCTGTGCCTGCAATTGGTCATTTGTTATCAGTGCTTTACCTTGATAAACATATATAAATAAATAAAACAGAGCTATGTTTAAATCATAGCAAGTGAGAGATATGGAGGGAATTATCCGCCCATTTTTAATATTCCAGGTGTTAACAAGTGCAAGTCTTGAAGGGTTTTGGCATCAGAAGGTGACTTGACAATGACTCCCAGTTTGCATTCATCTACAAGTTTGGTTAGACAGAGGTCATGGTTCATGGTCTAAAGATCTGAGGAGTAAATGCAAAACAAAGATGGTCTTAGCACTGAGTCCTGTAAAACACCTCAGGTCATCCTCTTACTCCTAGATGAGGGACCTGCCAACAGCACTGTATGGGATCTGCCAATTTGCTATCCATCTTACACATAAGGATATGTTTGTGATGCATTAAACTTACTAATTATGATAGCATTTGGAATGGTATTAAATGCCTCAGTCAGGTCAAGATATGCTTTGTGGACAGCATGACCACTGTTAACAGCTTGTGTTACTCTTTCTAAGATGCTAACTAAATTCATTTGACAGGATCTACCCATGACAAGTCTAGTCAGAATAGATTTCTGATATCATATTTTATCAGGTCAATTGCGATATGTTTTACAGCCTTGCAAAAGAGACTCATCAGTCTGATAGGCCTATAATTCTTGAGGTCAGTGGTAGGGCCACCATTATAGAAAGACATCACTACTGTTGTGCACCAAACCTCAGGGACAAAGACAGTGGCTGAACTCAGGGTAAATAGTTTAAGGAGTGGCCCTGCCAGGGATTGTTTAGTGCTGTTTATTAAACAGCCAAGAATATTATCAGGTCCCATGGGGAAAGTGTTTGCGTTTTTGGAAATAATCTTTGGGTACATGTTCTTTAGTGATGACAGGAGGTTGTGACATTCAGATTTAAGTGGGCTTTGGATAGTCATCTATGGGATGAAATTTGCACCAGATTTAAATACTAGTGTATTTGCAATGTCTACAGAGTCAGAGTAGGTGATGACATTTTTAATGCATTCAGGGTGATGATGTGTGTGCCTCTTAGTTTCCTAATGTAGTTAAAGAAGGATTTGTAATTTTGAAATATTGACATTGAATTTAATGAGTTTAGTACTTTTGAAGTCCTTGAATTCTAAAATATTGCTTTCAGAAGGTTTAGAGATTTTGAATGTCAAAGTCACTAGTTTATGATCTTACTTAACTGTGGAAGGAGATATGAAGTGGATGGTGCATGAAGAAGTTATATTCATACGGACCAGGTGAAGAATATTATGTCCTCTAGTGTGTTTGTTAGCAGCCTGGTCCAGGAAGCTTTGTTTAGTAGATTGAAGAACATTTGGACATATCTTCTATTGACAGTACAGGCACTGCAATTTATTGGCAGGTAGATAAAGTCTCCCAAAATGAAGGCATTCTTGTTTATGGGGGCATCCTCAACTATGTTTATGAACCATACATGACTTCCAAGGACATAGAGGGTGTCCTGTAATAGGCTATAAACCGATACTTAGTCCTGTTAAGTGTGATTTGGAATTCAGTTACTTCAACTGTGGATCTCTTGGAATTAGCCATGAGATGATATGGTTCCTAACAAATATGGAACTACAACCAAAGTCGCTATTGGGTCTGAAAGCATGGTAGAAGCAAAGCACATGGAGTATTTTCTAATTATTTATACCAAGTTTCAGTAATTACACAGATACGGATACATTCATAGGTCATAGATAAGTAATACGCTAGCTGCCCTTGTGGTTCATTTTAAGCCTTCCCAGTCTCCCTTTTTCTGCTCAAAATAACCTATCCCATTTGGTTATAGACTGGCCTTACCCATCCGTTGGTTGATAATTCTATATTACCCCAGTGAGAATAAGATCATATCATGGATAGTATGATACATTCCAAATAAAAGGGAGCTTCAAGGCTGCACAGTTTGTTATTCAGACTTCTGGAAATGCACATAGCCACCTTGATGTGATCCTGTTTTGGATTCAATATATTAGTCATGCTGGGATAACCATTAGTTGGAATCTGACAAAAAAGGCACCATGAGGCTTTAGCCAGTATGCAGAAGCCTTGGAATGAAAGGTGCAGGCTGTCATATGCAAAGCAAGCAGGGCTGCAAAGCATTTATTCCCATACTAAGACATATTGGATTCTCCTGGAATGGCGCAAACTGTTTAGCCAATTGCTGAATCTAAATATCTTTTCTTTGTGCTAGGCATCATTCTTGGAAGGATTCCACTTAGGATTCTGTATGTAAGCAAGTCTCTGGCCCACTTCTGTCCTGCTCACCTTGTAGCATTGGTTCCTGCCTGGTCACCTGTAGCCCTGTCTTCCCCTTATCGCTTGTCACTATTCTCTGTATTTCTACTTCCATCTTCCCTTCCTCTATTTCATGGTTGCATGTCACACTTCCTTGTTTCACCATGCTGTGTACCATCCCACTCCCACATGCCTATACTTCTCTGAAAACCTTTTCCCATATCCTCTTCTCATTTGCCTTTGTCTGTGACTAACTTTCTATACTTGATCCTGACTGTAGTCCCATACTTGCCTCCTCTTGTTCAGCCCCACTATACCCTTTCATATCTGACTAGCCAGTCCACTAAGATCTCTAGCTCCCATATTCTACTATGAAATCTACATTGCCCTGCAGACATTGCATCGTCTGCCATCCAAAAGCTCCATGAACCCCTAAAAATCTTTCCTCCATTCTTCTTTTCCAGCATGTTCTGCGACTTTCATTCCCTGACATTTTCCTTTTTTTATATTCATAAAGATATAGCTATAGAATATGGATATAGTAATGAATGATTGACACGTCACTTGGTTGATATACAAAACATGTACCCCACCATGTCGAACATTCATAACATTCTGCAAACAACACACTGACACTGATGAAGAAAAAACACATTTCCTTTTCCAATGCACTACCCATAGCCCAACCACATTCATCTCAAATGTGATTGAATAGTGATAGTGGTAGTGTTATGGGAAGGGATATTTTAAAGTTACCATTAACGTTAGAGGTAGGGACATGGTATACACACACGCACACACACACACACACACACACACACACACACACACACACACACACACACACCTAGTATGCATCTTATTTACCATTTTCAGAAAAACAAATATTTAAAAAAACATCATTAGATAAACTAGATGTTCAAACAACCCTACACTCTGGCTGTCCACTAAAGCAATGGTCGACTGAACACATGACAACTATGTGTGTGTGTGTGTGTGTGTGTAGTGCTTGGGCATGGCTCTGGACATGAAAAAATGAAGAACAGATTTGTGATGAACATCAAACAGACAACAGATCATCAATAAATACATTTTGATAAACATGGTAGTGGCTTAGGAAGCCATAGTCTGGATTGCACACAATCTTGAGAAGACATTTCTAGTTATAGTATGTTTTAGGAAGCCATAGTCTGGATTGCACACATTCTTGGGAAGACATTTCTAGTTATAGTATATGTTGGATGGAGGTGTATGGCATGAATTCTACCACATTTCAAGTAGCCATGAAGAAAGTAAGACAAAACTTTAGTATACATACTATTCCAGAAATATTTTTGTCTAATTTTGGATCTTGTTTTACTGGCATTGAATTTAATAACTTTATGAAGAGAAGTGGAATTCATCATGCAGCTAGTGCAACATTTTATGTTCCTTCTAAGGGCCAGCAGAGAGTTTTGCACAAACCTTAAAGGAATAAATAAAGGCAAGACTAAGAAATAAGTAAGACTATGTATAAATAAATAAATAAGACTATAAGTACTAAAAGGATACAAAGCCTAAACCACATGTCCTACATGGACTGACTCAAAGACCTGTCACTATACTCGGAATCCTACAGATTGCTAAGAGGACCTGTGTCTGACATACAAGGCATCTTCTGACCCAGTACTGATGGTTTTACTGGTATCAGAAATACTCAGCCTAGAGATCTAAACCTCTTTTGCAAAATCAACAGAATGGTTTGGAAGAACAGGTATATCAATCTATATCAATTCATGAAAGGTTCATTTCCCCAAACCTTCATTCATTCACCCTAATACAGCGAACATTCACATCACCGAATGTTCACTTCAACAAATGACTTACCCAGGGAAAGGAATGAGTTGCCCAGCATTCCGATCATCACATAAAGCACAGTATTTCAAAACCACCCATGTGGGGGGCCTTGCCACCCACAACCCCCTAACTATATATACCAACTCCCAGATTGCACTACAGTAGGGAAAAGGGCAAATTTCTTAAGATGGCCAATTCATTCTTTTCCCTGTGTAAGTCATTCACTAATGTGAATGTTCTCTGTATGAGGGTCAATGAAGGATGGTTCATGGAAATTAACCTTCAACAAAGTGATATAGACCTGGTATTACTTGCACAGGATACTGCTGCTCTAGAACATAATTCCCATCTGCATAAACAAAAGTTCATCACTGTCTATTTCCAAGCACAACTTGGATCTATGAATGGGAAACAGAAAATTTACCCCAGGACTCTCCCCGTACTACTAACAGACAGAAGCAGCTCCTAAATCCTTTATCCCATGCATGGGTTCCCTCAAATTATATGTGGTATAAACCCAGTTATTCTTATTAAGGGTGTGATGTCCCTCCTCTGGGCCAGTAATCAAGGACCTTCAATCTTCCCCACTGACACCAGTGGGGGACGTTCACTTAGAACAAACATAGATGCACAAAGTATTTTTCAGATGCAGCTGTCTGCACCAAGCACAATTTCCCTTAAGCACACACAGGGAGCAGACTCCAGTCCTGGGGCTGGACTTCCTCTCCAGGCCCCAAATAAGATTTCACCTTTCTCTCTGAAGAAATCAGTACTTTGTGTCCCTGTTCAAGTTAGGTGACACACACACACGAGAAAGGCTGGCACAGATTTACTTGCTATGCCATCTCCACCCAGACTATAAGGTAGATTGACTGCCACTACCCAGCTACTTTAAGGCTCTTACCAGGGTACCCATTTACTCTTAGATAAATTAATGCTTATACAAATGGTAGTGTTAACCAATTGGCAAGACTTTCAGGAGCATGAAGCCACAGTGCCAGCAAATAAATGAAATTACTCTCAAAGGCTAAAATATTTTCTAAAAGACCAGCCACAATGCAAAGTATAAGTATATTTAATAATAAATAATAAAATATAAAACATGAAAATACTGAATATCTATTTACAATAAACATCAGTGTTTCAATTCCCAGGAAACATGAAAAATA
Organism: Protopterus annectens; assembly: GCF_019279795.1. NCBI lineage: Eukaryota > Metazoa > Chordata > Ceratodontiformes > Protopteridae > Protopterus > Protopterus annectens. The sequence goes on along the minus strand of NC_056745.1, from coordinate 737,922,842 downwards.
ATACAGATGGAAAGACTCAGACAGATACAGAAAAACAATACTTTTAGCTAATCTCACTATATTTTCCTAACTGACTGAAAAATTACTGTTCCCTAGTTAAGTTACTTATTAAAGCAAGGCAAGGTGAAGTGGGTGAGTGCTCTTGTCAATTCCAAAACAGAGTGCTGGGAATCCCTGACACATCTCTCTCTAGTACCTAAATACAATTTCACTGCTGACCACAAAATGACATCACATCTGGTCACCTGGCTCTGGAGTTCCCACACTACCCCCTCACTAGAAACTTGAGCCAGGATCTGGCACAGATGTGTTACAATACACAACTAGAACTTTGCTATGGTTTATTCCAGCATCTGGCTACTGTAAAACAATTTCAACCCTTTTATCCTTCCTGCAGAGACTAACTAGCCATTCTCTGGTATCCCAGGGTAGAAATTAGTTCGCCACTAAGGACAATAAGAGCAGGATCTCAGCTCAGACATTGCATCTCTGGCTGCATTCAGACCTGTGAGCTAAAATCTTTATGGCCTAAACCAAATCATTTAATTTCAAGCTATTTTTCTTAAGGTTAGCTGAACTGAGCTTAATCCCTTCCCTTCCGGCATGCTCTGTTAACATATATATGTTTCATCAGTTACAAAAGTACAGTCTGATACAAATGTATATTTCTTTTCAGTCCAGTAGGACCATTGTTAATACATTTTTAACACAAGCAACTTTACAAATACATTTTTAACACAAGCATCTGTACAAATCAGTTTGATATTCAAATGGCATCAAATTCTTTCAAAAACTCCAGTTAGTTTTGCTGGCATATGTTACACATGCACTGCCTTACTCTCTCTGGCATATCTGGCAATACCTCACATCATCACAAAGGGTAATATATAATTATAAACCATGGGATTGGTAAGCCCTATCTCTTACCAAATGGGATAGGTTAATTCAAGCACAAAAAGGGAAACAGGCTAGGCTTAAAAATGGCCTGCAAGGGCAGCTAGCCAGTGCTTACCTATGAACCTATAAAACAGAACTAATCATCAGATGACAACTTGTCTCCTGCAGAAGTAGTGATGGCCTGAAAGCTGAGATTCACATATTATCAGATCTGTAAGCACAATCTGAAACAAATGACAGGCACAGAAACAAACTTATGACCAAAACAACAAGATAGAATGCTTTGCACCTGGAGAAGAAATATATGTATGAAACTATATGGCATAATAATTCCTCTGTTTCAGTAGATGTTTTTGTGATCTGCATCATCTACTATGTTGCTAGTTTTCACTTTTCTACATACCTGTCAGTTTTCATCATAGATATATGGGAGACACTGGGGCAAATTCAGACATGTTACCATGAGATGTAACCATTTTGCATTCACACATGGGGTTGTCCCTGCAGCTGTGCTAAATGCTAATGTGGCATTCCAGAGGAAAGGCAAATGCTAATTAGTCATGTACTCTCCCCCTTGGAACTGCCTGCAGTAAGGCATTTATACAGAAACTCATGAATGCTTGTGATAGTGAACACAATCAAAAGCTGTTTCAGCCATCACGGTATAGGTAAATTCTGGGGAGTTTAGTAGACAGATAGTGTTGGGGAGGGGGTGTATGTATGTGTGGCTACCTGGGAGGTTGCAGTGTTAGTTAGTGGATAGGTTAGGTCTGTGCATATGGATGTACAGGTGAGTGTGTCTGTGAGGCCAAGATGGGGGCTGTGGGGGGTTGGGTTGGTGAGCTGTCATACCTCCACATTCACATAGACTAGCAAGGAAATCCTGCAACATTGTGTCACTAATCCACCAGGGATATTACTTTAATATTGTGCCTGAAAGGCACTTAAAAAGATGCAAGTCAGACCAGAGATGTTATGCATATTATGCCTGAAAGACAGCAAAAAAAGATAAAGATGACATTCATCAGATGGGACAATAAGCACTAGGGATACTCTATATAGCATGCCCTAAAGGCACTAACACAGAGTCAAACCTGTACCTTCCCACTCTTATAGAAGATATTAGCCCTCTTTGCCACAACTAGACACAAAGAATACTGTGCCTTAAAAGCACTCATAAAAGAAAGAAGACAAGGTGGGTCAGGGAAAACACCTGACGAGGTGTGTTGGGGGGTACACTAGACATCAGAGCTACTATAAACAGCTATAAACAGTATGCCTTATAGATACTAAAAAGATTCAGACCCGGCACCCTCTCACTATGGATATTAGTCCCCATCACCACCCCTAGACACCATGTGAAATTACATCTAAAACTGAAAAAAAAATCAGATTGGAAAGAAGGGAGAAAAGGCTTCGAACCTTGAACCTTTAACACAGAAAACATCACAACCAGCTACAATAACTGATAAGTTAAATGAGCAAGTGTTTTTTTTTTTTTCAATATAATACAGCTCTCAGTCATTACAGTTTGTTAGTTATGACAGAGAGGGACAGGGGACATATAAGCACACCTCTCGACTTAATAGCACAAGATATCTGGGCAAAGCCAAAATAAAAGGGGGGCTAAGTCTCACTATCAGAGAAGAATTTTAATTATTCCTCTTTGAAGATTAGAAAGTTGCTAGAAAAAATAGTTTTGCATTATCATGTATTTACTGAAGGCTATAGGTTCATAGGTTGGTACTAGGCTATCAGCCCTAGGGCCTATACAAGCCTAGCTATAACAATTCCCTGGCTATTTCTTCCCACAGTATTTAGTTCCCTGGACCCCTGTCTAGCAGGGTGACTGACATGATCCCCAGGGTGAATTTCCTATCTCCCATCCAGTCATCAAGGTTCCTTTTGAAGAGGGCCAAAGAGGCACTCTGCTTGACATGTATGGACAGTCTATTCCAGAGTCTGAGGAGTCTCTGAGTCAGGAACCTATCCCTCCAGCATGATTTGTTGATTGTGATGACAAGGTTTAGATCCCTGAGGGATTGGGATTTCTTTAAGTGTAGCATGTCCAACAGCTCTGGGTTTGACATGGCCTTGTATGTTAAGCAGAGATCGCCTCTGAGTAGACGATATGCGACAGAGTATAAGTGGGGATTATTTAGATAGTCAGCATAGGGCATCTGCTTTAGGCCTATGATTCTTTTAGTGAGGTATTTCTGCAGCCTTTCCAGTTGTTGCAGATGTCTTGAGAGGTACATACCAAACAGGGCATTGTATTCTACAATGTGTCTAATGAGGGATGAGTACAGTGGAACAATGACCTCCTTTTTTCTGGATGAAAAGCCCTTAGTGATGAAGTGTGCCACATAGAAGGATTTCCTGACTGTTGTGGTGATGTGGTTATCGAAAGTGAGACCACTGTCCACCTGTGTCCCTAAGTCTCTTATTACACTTTCGGTGTTTATTGTACTGCCACCTATGTGGTAATTCACGGGTTCATGTTTTTTTCCCAAAGGGGATAACTATACATTTCTTGGCATTGAGCTTGAGCCATGGCTCTGGCACCAAGCATCTGTTTCTGTAAGGCCCTTTTGTAGAATATCCACATCATGGTTCTAGACATGACTGGATAAGTGTTGAATTTTTCCTGCTCTAAAGAACAGATTTTTATCTGCATATTTATTTAACAAATGTAAAATAAAATAAAATAAAATAAATAAAAAATTTGGGGATTCAATAATGGCTCCCAATTTGCAGTCATCTGTGAACTTTGTTAGCCAGAGTCCCTTAGTGTTGGCCTGTACTTCAGAGAAGTAGATGCCAAACAAGAGCAGTCCCAGGACTGAACACTGAGGTACTCCACTTGTCACATGTCTGGAGCTGGATTTGGGGTTGGTTACTTTTACAGTGTGGGTTCTGTCAGTAAGCCAGTTGGCAACCCATTGAGTGACGTAGGGATTAATGCCAAGCTTAGTACGTTTATCGATGATTCCAGAGTGGGGGATGGTGTCAAAGGCCTTGGTGATGTCCAGATAGGCTGTGTGGATGACCTTACCCTTGTCCATAGCTCTGGAGACTGATTCGAAGAAGTCAGTCAGGTTCAGGAGACAAGATTGGCCCTTCACGAACCCAAACTGTGTGGGGTCCAGTGTTTGAAGGTTGCCATTGTCTTTGTTTATAAGTTCCATGATAATACGTTCCATGGCCTTGCAGATCAGGCTCATCAGTCTGATGGGGCGGTAGTTCTGAGGATCCAAGGTGGATCCCCCCTTGTGGAGGGGATAACTGTAGCTGTGCGCCACTCAGTGGGCACAAAGCCTGAGGTGAGGCTATGATTAAACTTGACACTTAGGTGAGGTACCAGTTAATTTTGTAGTTCATGTAGTAAACAGCCTGGGATGTCATCTGGTCCCATGGATGCTGTATTCTTAGCTCTGGAGAGTGCGTTTTTCTTAACTGTGCGGTCGTTATTACCAGAATTTGGCACTCTTCCAGTATTGAGATGGGCCCTTTAGGTTTGCCAGAAAACCACACATTTTATGTGGAACAGAACAAAACTATGAAATGCAGATCTGAAGATACTGTGACAATGTGGACAGCTGTAAGGTATACCTTTAAGGGGCAATAGCAAGAGCTTCCTATAAAATCATAGTGATACAGTTTATGAACAGTAAGAAGTATAAAACTCATGGCTGGCATTATTGACTAACTGTAATAATCTGTGATTTAAACGTGTGGGGAAAAATCATAAAAGGAGACAGGAAAAGTTCTGGCAAGTCAAGGACATATATGGGTTATATGGTTTGTATGTTTGAATTCATGTTTGTGGAAGAGTGAATGAAACCTTTCCTCATTGTGGCTAATGTGTCTCAACTGCAGAATATCACATTGGGAAAATGCTCCCTTTTTACAGTATCACTTGTCATGGGCTATTGGGACTTTTTGAATCCCTAAGAATGTGTGACAAATATGTAAAATGTGTGATGTCAGCAGACTTGGGAGGCAAATGGCAAACAGTGTGAAATCAAGTGCAAAATTGTTTGTAATACTTGAAGACTATAGATTATCCTACATTATTATGACTGTATGTTTCTAGACATGACTGGATAAGTGTTGAATTTTTCCTGCTCTAAAGAACAGATTTTTATCTGCATATTTATTTATATATTTAAGATTTTTCTTAACTAGTTAAGTGTAATGGTCTATTGACCCTTTTTTACCATCACTCAGGCTCTAAGGAGAAGGTTAAATCAAACACAGTTTTAATGTAACCAATCACCAAGCATGTTTTTTGGGAAGATAAAGAAAATATGAGTATCCAGAAAAAGCCACACAAATTTCAGAACATGGAAATTCCACATCGTGATGGGAAGTCAGTATCGGACTCAGAAGCTCTGAGGAAGAGATTTTACCACTGAGGAAACATACTGTTCATGATCATTAAAGTGAACCAATATGAGTGGTATAGCTTATAATCTGTGACATTTGACAGTTTATCTTTGGGGATATGTAGCTCAAATAAGATCACATTCAAAGAGAGAGTATAGTTTTGTGAACTTGGGAAAGACAGAATATTTATTAAGTGGCTGAGAGGTTTCCACCTGTATGCTACTATAGACAACAAATATGGATGTTGAAGCTAGAAATCCTTTAGCTGTGTTTGGTCTGACTGAAGACAGAAATGTTTTAGAAACTTTTTTTTTCCTGTTGCCTACCTAGATTTTCTATTAGTGATTAAAACCGTCTTCCATTAAAAGAGCAAAACTGCAATATTATTTCATTGAAGGCCAGTTCATCTACTCAGATATTCTTTATTAAAACATTTCACTAAAAACATTTAAATGGTAAACTTTTTACTGCTTATAAACAGAGCCGGATCAAGGTCAAATGGGGCCCTAAGCAGGGCAATGGATCGCCCCCCCACCGCCGCCACCACCACCACCCACACACACGGCCATTCCAGTCTTCCATTGCTTGGTTATTTCTCCACAGTTAGCATAAACACTGTTCAAAACTCTGTGTGCATACTATTTTCTGCTTTACTTCTACGATGATTACAGATATTTGGATTTAATTTAAAACTTTTATTTCAAATTTTATAGTACAAACACCGATAGACATTTGCTAAACAAAATAATACAGTCTCACAATGAGAACAGACTTAACATTAAAACTTCTCTGCCCTTGAAACTCACATTCACTGAAACAGCATTGAAACCCACATTCAAAGAAAATGCATCTGGCCAGTGGTAGATTAAGTTTACCCTTGAGCTGTTTTCAAATCACAGGCCCCTTGCACACATTTTTAGGACCATGTAAAGATGCAAGAGTTCTTTTATTCACTGTCTTGGTTGTATTAAATTATATCCCTTGTATAATGCAGCACCATTTGTTAAAGCATGTTTTATATTTATAGTTTTGAACATTTTTCCAGTAAGAAATGAAACAATACATATGAACCAATAATGACAAAACTGTCCAATTCAGAACATTTCAACCATAAAAGTCCACTTTGACTTCTGTCATTACACTCCACCAATATCAATGAATATGCACAATATCTTCAGGAGTAAAAGTCATCTGAATAATTCCACATTAAAGAAATCTGTAACTAATGAAGAGGTTGCTGCTACCAAACAACTTCATATTTAATGTTTCATCTACAAATTCAGTGCCTGCTGCTCTTGAAGAATAAGTTGTCTATGTTACATTAAGAAAATGGTAAGCTGGTAATATTGCAATAAGGAATGAATGGCAATCTGAAAACAGCTTCATACCTGAAATTCATCACAGTGTCAGCAATCTACCTACATGATGTGGGATTACAGCTCATAATGTTCTACATCAAATGCAACCTGTTGTGCTACCAACATTACTTTTAAATTCTAAACCACAATAACAGTACCATTTGCTAAACAAAATAGTTGCACAATGTAAACAGACTTAGCATGAGCAGCAGTAAACTTATCTTCCCTTGAAGTTCACAATTCTTTGAAAATGTACTTGAAACTAAACTTCTTGAAAACACACACACACGCACACACACACACACACACACACACACACACACACACACACACACACACACACACATACACACACACCCTACTTAATTCTTACAAACACACACCCCTACATTCCCACCTACTTCACACACACACACACACACACACACACACACACACACACACACACACACACACACACACACACACACACATCAACTTACCTCTTAGAAACACACACACCTACCTACCTACCTACCATTTAAACAAACACACACACCTACCTCTCACTTGTCCATTCATGGTCCGCATTTCAAACATCTTATGGTATAAAAATTCCATGCATACAGAAGACAAAGACATAAACAACAGGTCGCACAGATGCAGAAGACGAAAACAGGTGCCACACACCTGTCATGTCTGTGTGACCAGACACAAAAGGCGTGAAGGTTGTTCTTCTTAAAGAAGAACGTCCTTATAAAAAATCTAATTTTTAAATTAAAAACATAAACCTTCCAGCCAGTGGTGGCCTTCTTCCAGCCAGTAGGCCCTAGGCAACTGCCTTGGTTGCCTAGTGCTGGGTCCAGCTTTGCTTATAAATGTCATACACAGAACGTTTACAAACCTTAAATTTTCAAAATGTGTACTTGTAAACTATATATTTCACATACTGTAAATTAGGGAGTTCTTGGCATATGAAGATTGGTGCTTTTCTGCTTATTTACATTATGTCTAGCTGGTATTTGGTTTTCTAACTAAAGATCCTGCTGGCAATGACTAGCAGTTTCTCCCAAATTTGATTAGTATTAGTTAGTAGTATTAGTATTTATCAGCGCCATCATTTCTGTCTACTGAACTATTTTCAATGGTTTCAGGGCTGATGAGCTTTTCACCTCATTATTCTTTTGCTGCTACTTTGCTGTGGAGTTTGGATTGCTTATTAAAGCTTTTGAACTAATACAAGTATTTGACTTTTCTATCAAGATGTAACTTATCTTCTTAATAGAACAATGGTGATGCAGAAGGAAGTAGAATGTAAGAAAATACCACTGTTGTTGTTGGGTCTTGATGCAGAGAAAACATTTAACATAGTAAGCTGAGATTTTATGAGCAGGGCAATAAAAGCATATGCATTCCTGATATAATAATAAGGTTAATTAGGAGGATATATGAATGACTGGAGGAGAAAATTAAAGTGAGAGGATTCATCTCTGATAATTTGTCTGAAGAGAGGAATCATGCAGGGATGCACTCCCCCTTTTTATTTGTGTTATATTTTGAGTTGTTGGCAAAGTAAATAAGAGGCTCAAATATTCAAGAATATAACTGGCATGGTAATCAAGAAGAATTGGCTTTATTTTCAGACAATGTTATTTTGTACCCCATAAAACCAGAAAAGGACATCTCAGTGTTGTGGAACATTCTGAGACAGTTTCAGATCTTTTAAGGATATAACATTAATGAGGAGAAAACAAAGGCTATATCTGTAAACTATGTACCCACACAAAAATTGGTTCAGCAATGCCCATATTTATGGGGATATGATAAAATGAAGTATTTATGAATCTGGATTAAAAAGGATTCTGTTATGGCAGCTAAGGTATGTGGGAGAGAATAAACAAAGATGATACAAAAACTAAGAAACTGGAAGATTTTGTTTATGGATATGGATATCGAGATATAAGGAGTGAAAATATTTTGTCACTTTAGTTTTATATACAGGTCAGGCGTGTTTTTATCAGCCAGCGGGTCAAGTGGGATAAGTTAGTCCATCCGATAAAACAAGGTGGTTTGGGATTACTGGATTCTGAAGGGATATTTTAGAACTACACAGTTAAGGCTTATTTACATAACACACGCAGAAAGCTATAATTCAAAGTGAAAAGGGATGATAAAGTGGGGGGGGTGTTCAAGAAATAAGGAGAGAGTGAGATTTTGGATGCAGATCCTTACGGAGAATAATAGCACCCATAAAGAATATTATATTCATAAAGTAGCAGAACGTATACTAAGCACTAACTTAGGACTGGAGAAAGGAGATTCTCGCAATAATGATATCTGTAATTAGGGGTACAGAAAATAAGCAAGAGGTGGCTTGAATTTACTGGAGAAAACTGGCAAAGGAATTGTGAGTAAATAACTAGAGAGAGAAAGATAACAGAATGGGAAGAAGCCAAGAAGACATTTGGTCTGCAGACTAGAGACTGCCTTCGCTACCAGGGATTGATATCAGTATATAGGTAAAGAGAAAGGGATAGGGGAATCTCAAGTGAAAGATCTGCTCTTTCAAAGTTTTTAGATGAATCTAGAACAGAAGTTGCTGTTAAAATGGGATAATTATTAGAGAATATAAAATATTGCATGACAACTACAGAAATTAACCAGGGGAGGTTAGAAAAGATTGGGAAGAGACACTGGGTAAGCAATTCACAAGAAGACAATGGGAGAGCAAATGTATAACTCCCAAATATGCAACAAAGTCTAGAAGATTAAGGATTTTTGCATAGAAGTGTTTGATAGGTATTTTTATACCCCAAGCAGACTCCAAAACTTTTTTCGTCAGGTAGATGGCAGCTGTTGGAGGTGTGATGGGGAAGTAAGTGGTAATTGGGAACATGTGTTTTGGGAGTGTAATGAGGTGGCAGACTTAGAGAGTATTCTATCAGAAATATTGGGAGAGCAAATGAGTGTAACTAAGGAAATGATTTTATAAGCTGGGATACAGGATTTGAATGACCTAGACATAGTAAGCCCTTGTTAAATTTAATTTTGGTGACTGCCAAAAAATGCAAAAACTAAAACTGGAAATCAAAATTTATCAGCTGTATTTGAAATACTGAATATTGTGACAGAGATAAAAGAACTGAAAGTGGGATCTTTAGAAAAGGGTTGGAGCAAATTACAGAGAAAAAAATCAAAATTCTGGGAACAATATATGCAGAATAATGTTTTGGGGGAGGATTGAGCTTTAAGGGAAGACAGGAATTGAGAAATGTATGTAATGCTGCTTAGATTATATGAGTTATAACTATATATGATTTAGAATGTTTGTAAATGTGAACTTGTTAATATTGTTTGATTACTTTTATACAAATCTAAGTTTGCCTATGTCAAAAGTGATTATTCAATAAAGGTGTTTAAAAATAAGCTGTACATCAGAAAAAGAGAGTGAGAGAGGCAAAGAGACCTGTGTACTTATGTGGACAACTCTCTGTCATTCAGTCATCATGTTTATACCATATTTAGGACAGAGTTGTACATGACTGAACTAGGACCTGCTGCTGTTCCCCAATCAGGTGTTCCTGAACTACAGCTTGAAGGAAAACAAAAACAAAGCCCACAATCTAGCCGGTGCTCCTAAAACACAAGGTCCTGTTTCTGAGACCAGCCTTTCAAATCAGTTAAAGATAATATATATATATATATATATATATATATATACACACACACACACACACACACACACACACACACACACACACACACACACAGTGGATATAAAAAGTGTACACACCCCTGTTAAAATGCCATATTTTTGTGATATTAAAAATGAGACCACAATAAATCATTTCAAAAATTTTTCCACCTTTAATTTGACCTATAACCTGTACAATTCAATTGAAAAACAAACAAATCTGTTGGGGAAAAATATAAAAATTAAAAACATACAATAAGCTGGTTGCATAAGTGTGCATAGTGCACACCCTTAAACTAATACTTTGTTGAAGCACCTTTTGATTTAATTACAACATTCAGTCTTCTTTGGGTACACACCTGCCATCAATTAAAGAGACTCTGATTAACCCCAAATAAAGTTCAGCTGTCCTTGTAGGATTTTCCTGACATTTACTCAGTTGCCTGCTGCAGCAAAAGCCATGGTTTGTAGAGAGCTTACAAAGCATCAAAGGGATTTCATTGTTGAAAGGTATCAGTCAGGAGAAGGGTACAAAAAAAATTTCCACAGCATTGGATATACCATGGAACACAGTGAAAGTAGTCATCAAAAAGTGGAGAAAATATGGGACAACAGTGACGTTGCAAAAAACTGGATATCCCTCCAAAGGTGATGAATAGACAAGATGAAAACTGGTCAGGGAGGCTGCCAAGAGACCTACAGCAACACTGAAGGAGCTGCAGGAAATTCTGGCAAGTACTGGTTGTGTACTACATGTGACAACAATCTCCTGTATTCTCCGTATGTCTGGGCTGTGGGGTAGGGTTGCAAGGCAGAAGCCTTTTCTTACACAGAAAAACATCCAGGCCTGGCTAAAATTTACAAAACAATACATCAAGTCTCCCAAAAGCATGTGGGGAAAATGTATTATGGTCGGATGAGACCAAGGTTGAATTTTTTGGCCACAATTCCAAAAGGTACGTTTGGCGCAAAAACAACACTTTGCATCATCAAAAGAACACCACCCCCACGGTGAAGCATTGTGGTGGCTGTATCATGCTTTGGGATTGCTTTTCTTCAGCTGGAACTGGGGCTTTAGTCAAGGTGGAGGGAATTATGAACAGTTCCAAATACCAGTCACTTTTGGCCCAAAACATTCAGGCATCTTCTAGAAAGATGAAGATGAAGAGGAATTTCACCTTTCAACACAAGAATGACCCCAAGCATACATCCAGATCAACAAAATAATGGCTTTACCAGAAGAAAATTAAAGTTTTGGAATGGCCCAGCCAGAGCCCAGACCTAAATCCAATAGAAAATCTATGAGGTGACCTGAAGAGGGCTGTGCACAAGAGATGCCCTCGCAATCTGACATATTTGGAGTGCTTTTGCAAGGAAGAGTGAGCAAATATTGCCAAGTCAAGATGTGCCATGCTGATAGGCTCCTACCCAAGAAGACTGAATGCTGTAATTAAATCAAAAGGTGCTTCAACAAAGTATTAGTTTAAGGGTGTGCACACTTATGCAACCAGCCTATTGTACTGTTTTTATTTTTTATATTTTTCCCCTGACAGATTTGTTTTTCAATTAAATTGTACAGGTTATAGGTCACATTAAAGGTGGGAAAAGTTTCGAAATGATTTATTGTGGTCTTATATTTTTATATCACAAAAACCGGGCATTTTGACAGGGGTGTGGACACTTTTTATATCCACTATATGTGTGTGTGTGTGTGTGTGTGTGTGTGTGTGTGTGTGTGTGTGTGTGTGTGTGTGTGTGTATATATATATATATATATATATATATATATATATATATATAAAACAGTTTCTGCTTTTAAACTGTAACAAGCCTATAAATCTGTATAAGACACCAAAAAAGGAAATAACCAGTGAATAACAGCTCTACTTTCCACCATACACACTTTAATACTTAAAGAAAAGTCTCTCAGCACCTCGGCCACAAACAGCCTTTACAAAGCCTATAAATCAGCTTGCTACAACTTATACCAAATACTTAAGTAATGAACAGCAGTAAGGAAATTAATTTCTGTACTAGCATTGAAAAATGTTGTTACAGAAATGAATACCTGTACCGCTCTAATGATCGATCAGCATGTCCCAATAATGCCCTGTAACACCTTGTACCCAGGCTGGCTGCCCCCTTTGAAAGACCATGAATGGAATGTGGTTTCAGTGAAGTGCAGGACTCTTTCTTGTAGAGTCATAGCCAGGTGTTCTCATGCCTTGTGTAGCTCCCCAGTGTGGCTCCCCCCTCATCTTGAAGTTAAGGACAAAATAAAAGGACTACTCTCTCTGAATTGAGGACCACAATAAATTAATAAATAAATAATAAAAAAAAAAAAGGTCTTCACACAGACTGCTGAAGCATTTCGATCCTGATCACAAATGTGTATTGACATGTAATACTGCACTATCACCCATTCGGCATCTGCTGACCATACCCCCTGACACCTTAAAGCTGCCCCTTCATCCCATAATATGATAGACTCGGGATTCTAAACAGACCTTTTTATTTAGAAAATGACTTTGTAAACCATGAACTGTTAAGTTAATTTAAAAGTGTCATATATTGAAAAATGTATATAATGTTTTAAGTTTCAAAATATATGCCATTAAACCAGGTAGCTTCCTATTCTAAAATTACAATAAAAACACTCAGTACCAGTAACTAAAATAAAAATAAATAAAAATAGCACAACAAACACCAATATAACATGGATGGACACTATACAAACTTGCACCAAAACTTAATAAATAGAGTAAGTGCATTAATTGGCAAACAACTTCATCAGACTCTGAATAAACTAAAACCAAAAGTCTATTAATATATCAATTTAAAACCATGTGACTACTTAAACATTAAATTTATGCAAAAACATAAAAATATAAAAGAAAATGTGTGCAAAAATTGTACAAAACCCTCATATGAAAATACATTAAAACACAAATAAAAATGTATATAAAGACGCATATAAAAATATGTTAAACATTTTAAAAGTGTTCCTGACAAAAGTGTTATGATGACAATGTTAATCATCTAACCACTCTTAATTTCTGTTTTTAAGGACATATTTGAAGTTCAAATGATCATTAACCCCACTGTCCACAGTGGTTCATAGGTTCATAGGTTCATAGGTTGGTACTAGGCTATCAGCCCTAAGGCCTATACAAGCCTAGCCATAACAATTCCCTGGCTATTTCTTCCCACATTATTTACTTTTCTGGACCCCTGTGTAGCAGGGCGACTGACGTAATCCCTGGGGTGAATTTCCTTTCTCCCATCCAATCGTCAAGGTTCCTCTTGAAGAGGTCCAAAGAGGCACTCTGCTTGACATGTATGGGCAATCTATTCCAGAGTCTGGGGAGTCTCTGGGTCAGGAACCTATCCCTCCAGCATGTTTTGTTTATTGTGATGACAAGGTTTAGATCCCTGGAGCGTGTAGCTCTGAGGGATTGGGATTTCTTTAAGTGTAGCATGTCCAACAGCTCTGGGTTTGACATGGCCTTGTATGTTAAGCAGAGATCGCCTCTGAGTAGACGATATGCGACAGAGTATAGCTGGAGTTTTTTAAGGCGGTCAGCGTAGGGCATCTGCTTTAGGCCTGTGATTCTTTTAGTGAGGTATTTCTGAGGCCTTTCCAGTTGTTGCAGATGTCTTGAGAGGTACATACCAAATGGGGCGTTGTATTCTATAATGGGTCTAATGAGGGATGAGTACAGTGGGACAATGACCTCCTTTTTCTGGATGAAAAGCCCTTTGTGATGAGGTGTGCCACATAGAAGGATTTCCTGACTGTTGTGGCGATGTGGTTATCGAAGGTGAAACCACTGTCCACCTGTGTCCCTAAGTCTCTTATCACACTTTCTGTGTTTAGTGTACTGCCACCTATATGGTAATTCATGGATACATGTTTTTTCCCAAAGGGGATAACAATACATTTCTTGGCATTGAGCTTGAGCCCATGGCTCTGGCACCAAGCATCTGTTTCTGTAAGGCCCTTTTGTAGAGTATCCACATCATTTGGGGATTCAATAATGGCTCCCAGTTTGCAGTCATCTGCAAACTTTGTTAGCCAGATTCCCTTAGTGTTGACCTGTACTTCAGAGAAGTAGATGCCAAACAAGAGTGGCCCCAGGACGGAACCCTGAGCTACTCCACTTGTCACTTGTCTGGAGCTGGATTTGGAGTCGGCTACTTTTACAGTGTGGGTTCTATCAGTAAGCCATTTAGCAACCCATTGGGTGACATAGGGATTAATGCCCAACTTAGTAAGTTTATCTATGATTCCAGAGTGGGGGATGGTGTCAAAGGCCTTGGCAAGGTCTAGATAGGCTGTGTGGACCACCTTACCCTTGTCCATGGCTCTGGAGACTGATTCAAAGAAGTCAATCAGGTTCAAGAGACAAGATCGGCCCTTCACAAACCCAAACTGGGTGGGGTCCAGTGTTTGAAGGTTGCCAATGTCTTTGTTTATAAGTTCCATGATAATATGCTCCATGGCCTTGCAGATAAGGCTTGTCAGACTGATGGGACGGTAGTTTCCGGGATCCAAGGTGGATCCCCCCTTGTGGATTGGGATAACTGTAGCTCTGCGCCACTCAGTGGGCACGAAACCTGAGGTGAGGCTATGATTAAACATGACACTTAGGTGAGGTGCCAGTTCATATTGTAGTTCATGTAGTACACAGCCTGGGATGTCATCTGGTCCCATGGATGCTGTATTCTTGGCTTTAGAGAGTGCGTTTTGTACCTGTGTGGCCGTTATTACTGGAATTTGGCAATCTTCCGGTATTGAGATGGGCCATTTAGGGGTGAGAGGGGGTGAAGTTGGCACTGAATCGATCTGCCAGGATATTGGCAATATCCTTTGGATCAGTATATTTAATGCCATTCTGTTTTAGCTCAGAGCAGATCTGAGCATTGCCATTTAGATTCTTGACATAGTTATAGAATGCTTTGTGGTTGTCTTTGGAATCTTTGGCAATTTTATTTTCGTAACTAGCTTTGGAGGATTTTATGAGGCATCTCAGTTTCTTACTGAGGCTAGTAAGGAGTTTTTGCATCCTGGGATTTTCCTCTTTTCTGCAAAAGTTTCTTCCTTTTGTTGTAAAGTTTGTTTATGGCAGGGGGCCACCAGATTGGCTTCCTTTTTTGGATGAGAGCATTTTGGTTCTATTTGGGATGGCACGATTCATGCATGAGTGGATGTGCTCGTACAGTGCCTTAGTGTAGGATTCAGCAGTTGACCTTTCAGTTCCCGTCTGCATGAGTGTTATGAAGTTTGTCACTTCTGACTTGAGTAGCATGAAGTTGGCTTTGCAGAAGTTTTTATGGCGGTTTCTTCACTGGGGGTGGGGTGGAATGTGGATGTTAAGGGTGATTAGCTTATGGTCAGACCTGACTAACGAGGGAGTGACCATAGGTATGGAGCATTGATTTCCCATGTTGGTAATGACCAGGTCTAGGATATTGGAGCCCCTGGTGGGACTATGGATTAGTTGATCCAGGGCATTGGAATTTATGAATTCCAAGAACCGTTCTAGCAAAGGTGTTGGGACATGAGTAGTTTTCCCAGTTAATGGCAGGGTAGTTAAAATCACCCAGTATTAGGGTGTTTGGTTCTATCTTAATATTTTCCAGTATGTTTAGAAAGGTGTAGTGAGAATCTTGGGGTATGGTGGGGGATCTGTAGCAAGCTACAATTTGGATTGCAGTCTTACCTAGTGTTAGTTGCACTTGGAGAATTTCAGACACATTGTGTTGGCCAACTAGCCTGGTGGTGTGAATATCCTTGGTGAATATTGACACTCCTCCACCTTTAGTGTTTCGGTCCTGGTTTGGTGGCCGAAAAGTGTGGTAAGAGTTGTAGCCTGGTATTGCAGCAGTGCTCTCTGGAGCCTTGAACCAGGTCTCAGTTACTGCACAGATATCGATGTTCTCCATTTTTAGGAGTGCCTCGAGAGAGTGCATTTTGAGGTTTAGACTTCTAGCATTGAGTAGCATTACCTTCAGATTTTGCATGCTTGTACCTCTTGAATTCAAACATCACTACCAGTCAAATTCTTTGATGTCCAATACATTTTCTGCATCCCCATCTCTAATATCTGGTTCATTGCAATCAATCACAGAAAATAAAACCTTTTAAAATTGTCACTTTTTTGTATTTCAATATAAAGCATTTTAGTTACTATTGTACGTAATTGCAGGATTATGTTCATAAATCCTCCAACTAATCTTTCTAGTAGTTCTGCCAATGTAAAATGATTGACAGGATAAGCATTCAGCAGCATCTACTACATCGTTTGTGTCACAGTTACAATATTTTAGTATGAAATATGTAATAACTGTATTGGCTAAAATGAAAAGACAGGCTGTTCATTATATACCTACAGGAAATACAGTTATTACATAAATATGTACCCTTCAACACTACCATATTATTTACTTTCTTTTCCTTCTCAACACTATTCTTAATATTATTATCTCTCTTCTTAACAAAAATAGGATTTTTGTCAACCAGTGCACTAACAGCATTGTCGCTTGTCAACATCTTCCAGTTGTTAACAATGCCTTTAATAGTGTTGGTATCTAGTGTATAAGTAAACACCATGCCCATATTAAACATTCTCTTATTTCTATCAAAATCAGAATTTTCTTACCTTACCTCCACTTTTCATATTCTCATTCAAAGGTTTGAACCCACTGTTTTGGGTATTAATTATTTCATCTGCAACTTCATCTACCAACCTAAAGGGATAACCTCTGTTCAAAAATCTAGATTTTAAATCTGCCATCTCTTCCAAAACATGTTCATCACAAGTGATCAATCTACTGAGTCTGATCATTTGTCCTTTGACTATATTAGTCTTAAGGTACCTTAGATGCATACTCCAATATTGTAAATAATTGTTACTAACTACTTCTTTCCTAAGTAATCTAGTGTCAATCTTCTCAGTATCTAAATCTTTGCTCAACAAAATATCTAAAAATACATTAGATAATTTGTTCACATTAAAACTAAACTTTTAAAAAGTAGTTTTGTTCAAATAACTTTGAAAATCTGAAAGTAAGCCCATTGCACCTAACCAAATGAAAATAATATAATCTATAAAATATAAATATCTCTAACAAATTAAAAAGATACTATCATATACATGTACATCTTCCCATCGTGCTAAAATGAAATTGGCATAGATTGGTGCCATAACTGCACTCATAGCCACACCCTGTATCTGAAAAACAATTTTTATCAAAAACAAAATAATTATATTTCAAAACCATGTCTAACATCCCACACAAAAAAAATTAATTCCCTTTGTTGAAACTCTGAAAACATAACAATGTACTCTTTAAACCATATAAGACCAGCAGGTATCATAGCATATAAACTGTAAATATCTGCTGTACCCCAAAATCTTCATAATCAAACTGACATCATTTAATTTTTAAATACAATCTGCTGAATCCAAATCAAAGAATTAAATGCCTTTAACCACTGTTGTCAACTTCCATTCTATATACATTGCCAGTGGTTCAGTCTTGGAACCTGATGACGATACAATTGGTCTTAAAGGTGGAGCTAATTAATTTTATGAGATTTTGGGATACTGAAAATCATTCCAGTCCTTGGAAACTTTACTAATATAATGCCTCTAAGTTTCTCATGACAAAAAGCAGCCTCAGAGGACCAATCCAAAACTGAGTCAATACATTTGTATTGACCAATAATACAATTTGTATCATCCTCTTTATAAAAGCTGTATAACCAAGTAAATAATTCATCTTCTTATTATACACAGTCACATCCATTAAACTACTGCTTCCCCTTTTTCTGTATTCATATTCCTCAAAGACCTTTCATCTGTCAATGATTTTAAAGCATCCCTTTTTTACATGTTAAATTATAAAATTTAAAGTCACAATATTTTCATCAAAGCTTTCATTTATCTTTATTACAAGCTTTTTCAATGTCTTCAATTATACTATGATATGGTATTAAAAAGTATGTGTTGTAGGAAGCATTATAGTAGGTGAGAAGATATACAGTTAGTGTTATTAAAGGGGTGAGAGATTTTAATGAAATAAGTAAGATAGATATAGGCTTAGATTTGGTAGAAAGAAAGGATATTAGGAGAGGATAGAACAGCAAAAGGGGTCAGCATGGAGTCTCTAGTGCCCCTGTTACCCAGTTGAGAAACAGGAACATAACCTGGAGTGGTTGAGAAGCTGTTTGAGCAGTTTTTAAAGTCTGTGATTTTGTCTGCTAGCTTTAATTTTGTAGGGTTGGTGTTCCAGAGCTTTAAGATAAGGTGTGAATGCATAGATTTGCCTGTTTATGTGTAGTAAAAATTGTTCACTAGAATGGAGATCTCTAGATGGGGAGTAGAGTTGTATGATGAGAAGTAACGATGGAAATTTTTCTGTGTGGTGGATACGTTTCAATGCACGTCTTGTGCCAATAGCTACACCAGTATGGTCATGGCATACTGGGAAAATGTAAACATCTTAAATGTTGAACAGTTTAATGTGCATGTATAATTTTATTGTGCTATTAATACAAGTACCTCCTTTCTTAAGTTCATGATGAAACATTCTTGCACTCACATAGATTTCCCTGATGTAACCCGGTATAGATGGAAAGCTGGATATAAAGAGATATAGAAAACCATGTTATACACATAGTTATCTTGACCGTAATAGTATGCATCCACCACATATTTTTGAAAATGTGGTAAGAGGTCAACTTTTAAGAGTTTCTAGACTTCATGACCAGGAACAAGAATTTGAAACAACTATGTGTTCCACTAGAATGGAATTTATAGAACGTGATTATAAACCTTTTGAAGTTAGTAAAGCATGTGAGAGGGTTAAGTCAGACAGACGAAGTAGTGGAAGTCTGTTTTTATCACGTAAAGAAAACCTAGGAAAGACTGCCCATAATAGTTATAGTAATGTAGCTTATTGTATGACTTTTAGTACTGACAGCATAGATATAAAAAATATTATCACAAAAAATTGGCATATTTTATCTTCTGATCCTACTCTACGTGAGCTTGTCAGTGCAGTTCCAAATTTTGTTTATAAAAATAAAATATCCTTGAAAAGACAGCTCTGTTTTCCTAATATAAGTAAGCTAAGGCAACCTAGTATTAGAACAACTAGTTTTGGCACCTCTATCTGTGGCAAATGCACTTTTTGTAAATACATTGATGTATCGAATACATTTATTCAACCAGACAATGGTAATCATTATGTTTTCAAAGTTAAATCCAATTGTGACACTAAAAACTTAGTTTACCTAGCACAGTGTATGACTTGTTCAAAATTTATTATAGGAAAAACCAATAGGCGACTTAAAGAACAAATTAGAGACCATTATTATTGTGCTAATAAGGGCTATAGTTATAGTGCCCTAGCTAAACACATTCTAGAGAAAGGCACTAACCATTGGTTCAAATTTTTGGCAGTAGAAGTAATCTATGAAAGTTTTAGGCTGGGTGATATAACTAACATCACAGAAGGGAAACAATTAAGATAGATTCTCAAATTATTGGCACATAGAGGTGCAGGCTTGAATGAATCAGTACCTCTTAAGCCAGTTCTGAAAGAAAGAAAGCTTTTTAAATAGGTATTTTGCTATGTGTGTCTTTATGGCAATAACCTTCTATGGTTCCTGCCTTAAAAGAAAGCTGCACCTTTAAAATTTTATGGCTATTGTATCTGCATGTTTTTTAGTGGTAGATATTTAATTGATTGTATTTTAAATATCTGAGATGTAGCGATTTTATCACAAAAGCGCTCACCTGTGTTCGAATAAAAGTCTGTTTGGATTTTATACTGCTCTTTGCCATTTACTTTTATTGGTTTGCTATGGTGCTGTGTTCTACATTTTTGTTCATTTTATTTGGTTTGTGGTTGTACACAGCTTTGCGGTCAGCAGGACTTGTTTTACCATAATTGAGTGTAGTTTAGGTACTTGTGGAGTTTTAGCCATTTAAGCTGTTTTAGGGCTCAACAATGGTGTACTCTATATGATAGATTGGTGGCAAACTTTGGCATTGTGTGTGTGTGTGTGTGTGTGTGTGTGTGTGTGTGTGTGTGTGTGTGTGTGTGTGTGTGTGTGTGTGTGTGTGTGTGTGTGCGTGTGTGTGTGTGTGTGTGTGTGTGTGTGTGTGTGTGTGTGTGTGTGTGTGTGTGTGTGCGTGTATCTGAAGCTAAGGTTAGTGAGGATGGGGAGCCATATAAGAGAGATGGAAGTAGCTTGATTGAGGCTAGTCTTACCCTTATTTCATTTGTAAGGCATGCCCTAGCCCTGTAGACTGAGCCTACTTTCTGATGTGCTTTTATTAATACATTGGAGGATATGCTGGTTGAACCGGAGTTTCTCATCTATAATCATGCCTAGAAGCTTTGTCTGAGTTTCTATTTCAGATCTGGTATTGCTGGCAGAGATTATCGTGAAGGATTGCTTTTGGTTAAGGTATAGTTTGGTGGGTGAAAAACATCATTTTTTTTCTTGTTGGTATTAAGTAGTAAGTTATGCTTTTTTAGCCAAACTTCAACTGCTGAGAAAGATGTTTGAGTGCTTTCTTGGAATATGGGCAAAGAAGGGGCCACACATAATAAAAGTTGAGTTGCCAATGTGCTGTACTGTACTATATCGGCTGGGTGGGTGATGGTATGGAGATTATTAATGAAGATGATGAAGAGCAGAAGTCCAAGTACAGATCCCCATGGGTCTCCTATGGTTACTGGTATTAAAGATGAGAAGGTTTGTTGCCCTTTGACAGCTGGTTCCCTTTGAAAGAGGTAGCTAATGAACTAGGCGAGGAAGGGATGGGAGAGGCCAACAGATGCAAGTTCTATAAGATGATTTTGGTGTGACAGTACCCAGTACCTTTGATAGCTCTAAGAATAGGGTAGATACTAGTTTACTGTTATTTCTGTATTGGTTTATGCCATTTGTGAAATGTAAGAGTGCAGCTCTTCTGCTTTGCTCAGGTCTAAAACCATGCTGGGTGTTTGAGAGAAGTTTATTAGAAATAAGGTGATGCATCAATTGAGAGTAGATGCATTTCTCTAGAATTTTTGACAGTGGTGATAGGATAGCAGTGGGTCTGTAGTTATTGAAATCTGTTGATGGGCCTTCTTTGTACTGTGGTATAATGTAAGATTGCTTCCAGATAGGTAGGATGCATTTTCAGATATGGAACTAATTATTAGAATAGAGACTGGAAGAGCTATAGTATCAGCAACAAGCTGCAGGTAGTCAGCTGTAAGTTGGTCAGGGGCTAATGAAGTTGGTTTTAGCTTGAGCAGAAGTTTTTTTTATGGTAGGTACAGAACTAAAGTCAAATAACTGTGGATGGTTAGGACTAGTGCACGGTGGTGTGAAGTAAGGTGATAGTATTAAAAGCAGACTGTGACTGTTACGAAAATCCTGAATATCACTTGTAAGTAATGAATGCTCAAAGTCTTTTCTTATTTTCAGAAGGGTAACTAATGCTAAACCAGCCCATTTGTAGATCTATGTGTGTGTATATACCTTTAAGAGACTATCCAAGGGCTTGCACAAGTGTATAAATACTGAGCCCAAGCAAGTCTGACTGCCATTTTGTAGTAAGCTGTTGAGATGTAAGCATGTATGTATGTATATAAGGTCTGCCTGTTAATCAGTTTTTTTATATTTTATGATGCTGCTATCCATTCTGATGTGTTTCTATGTATTAAAGCATCTAAACGAAATACCCCACTTGCTTGTCATCTATGTTAGAGAGAGACAAGCAACATGGTGTTGAAGCGGGATGTCTAAAGGGACTTCAGGACGGGATGGAATCCAAATTCTTCAGTTTGAGTTCGTGGGGCACCCAGTTGGAACCGGAGGAATATAAAACAGTGAATTATCCCTACATCATGCATGCTTCGCTAAACAGGTCACAAACGAATTTTAAACTTGCTCAGCATTATTTCTTATTAGCAAAATATGAAACGAGGCATAAGAATGCTCTAAATGATATTTAAATAAACCAATATGTCCAATACTGATAAAAATATTCAAATTACTATGGAAAATGTTTGAAATAATGTCCAAATTGCAGAAAATGTATAAAATAAGCACAAAGGACCACATTCTTGCTAAACACATATTTTTTGCATTTATTAAAGATATCCAAGTTATCAGAAGTGTATAAAGTGATCGCATGATTGTCCAGAATTACCCATTCTAAAGACTTAAACTTTGCCTGTGATATAAATAGGACCTGCTAGAGAAATAGGTATATATCCCAGAGACTACCCCGTCTATGGAACAGGCTCCCCATCCATGTGAAGCAGAGTTCCTCCCTAACACAATTCAAGTACAGCTTAGACAATTGGATGGGAAACCAGAAATTCATCCCTGGTTTTGCACGTCTTTAATGCAAACAGGTAACCTGTAAATGCTTTATCTCTCAGGCCCATGCTTATACTTATCAAGGGTATCAGAACTTGTCAGAGATTTGGGATGCATGGCTAGGCTTAAAAAGGTGCTTGTAGTCGTTAGCCTAGTAAACACCTATGAACCTATGCACTATTACAGTAAAGTTATTTTACAAAATACAGCCATTACAGAGCATATTTCACAAAGTACAGTATTTTGAAGAATGTATTGTGCATTTGAATGTTGTTACAAGCTCAAAGAACAGATTGTTCATACATAATTACAAGGGCCATATTTTCAGTTTTTGTACATACTTTGTGGGCATGGCAGATGGATTTAGAAAACACATTGCACTTGTGTTTGACAGTAATACTGCTGAGAACTGGAGAGTGTTTGAGCAAGAGTATGACATTTTCATACAGGCTGCATTTTCTGATAAAGATGATCATACAAAGGCATTTATTCTGCTTAATTTAGCTGGGTGAGAAGCCATAGAAAGGGAACATTAATTTGTGTATGTACCTGCTATCTATGGAGTAGAGGGGGAAAACTGTCATATTGTTGTACCGGCTGAGTCAAGGGAGGACCCTGAGTGCTTAAAATGTAAATTTAGAGAAATATGTAATCCCCAGACATATCTTACAATGGAAAGGCACTTATTTTACACAAAGAATCAAAAGCCTTGTGAAACTTTTGCAGCATATGTAATTGACATGAGAAATAAGCCTAAAACATGCAGATTTGGTGATTTAAGGCATAAGTTGATAAATGACAGATGTGTGTGGTATTAAAGATGATGCTGTGAGAAAGATTTTGTTTCATGACAGTGATTTAACTTTGAATAAGGCCATTGAAATTTGTCAGATATACGAGTTCACAGAAAAGCACACAAATATGCTTATAAATGAGAATAGATCTAGAAGGCACATTGGCAAAGCTCATGCTGATAGTATGTAGCACATAGTTAAAAAAAACAGGCCCAAGCACATGGCAGCAGTTAGAGCCCCTGCAGCACTCACTGGTAAACCCCAAAGCTTTCCAGCAAATTCCAGAGTTAGCACAGTCTCAGTAAAGCATAAGAGTAAGACAGCAAACTCAAGGCATGGGCCCCAACCTAGTTTCATTACCAACTGTCATAACTGTGGTGAAAACCATGACTCTAAAAGGGAAAAATGTTTAGTTTTGGTCAGCAATGCCACAAATGTAATAAGTGGAATCATTTCAAAAGGTTTTGTAAATCAAAAGACCACAGTCTTTTATAAAAAGGGAACATTTTAAGAAATGAGTTAATCAGTTAGAGAGCTGCAACCCTACTCTGTATGTTGATGGTGTATCAGTGCTTCAGTTGATGCAGTTGATATAAGGGCAAGGAATGAAGTATTTTGTACTGTTCAGATAAATGGCATATACATAAAGCTCAAAGCTGACACAGGTACCAAGGGCAATGTTATGTCAACAGAAACATTTGCTAGAGTGTGTCATGGTGAAAGGTTTGATTTGGCAAGGAGTGCTTATGGAGGTGAAGAAATTCAAACTGAAGGCTCAGTAGTGCTTTCATGTTAATCTGCTGGAAGAAGCTACAACTTGTTATTTTATGTGGTTAAGAGGCATGTCCAGTCATTATTAGGGCTCAGAGACAGTTTGTAAATGGAATTTTCATTTAATAAGGAAGTCCATCATGTTAGCTTAAAAGACCACTATTCTAATTTCACCCAGTACATTTTTTCCATCTATGCCAAACTTTTCAAGACAAATTAGGGAAGCTTCCAGTTGTGTACTCCATGAAGTTAGACCCAGATGTCAGTCCAGTTATCAGGTCAGCTTGAAAAGTTCCAATAGCCATGCAGGACAGAGTCAAACCCGAGCTAGATAAAATGGTGCAACCAGGTGTGATTTATCCAGTTGCAACTCCAACTGAGTGGGTATCTTCCATGTTGGCAGCTCATAAGAAAAGCTCAGATGGCATCAGAATATGTATTGACCCATGAGATTTGAACAAGGCACTAAAAAGACTTCATCATCCAATGTGCAGAGTCCAAGAAGTTGCAGCTTTTATGCCAAATGCCACTGTGTTTTCTGATTAGATGCAAAGAGTTCATGTTAGCAAATTCATCTTGACAAAAAAATCCTCATTGCTCACTATGTTCATTACTCCATTTGGAAGGTACAGATTTTTGAGAATGCCATTTGGGGTAAATTCATTAAGTGAAGAATTTCAGTGTGCAATGGAGCATTTTTTTCTGGGTATCCTTGTGCTATTATAGTCGACGACATACTAGTAGGAGTCATGGTGAAGCTGAGCATGACAGAAACCCCAGAAAAGTTCTGGAAAGAGCATGTCAACTGAATCTTAAGCTCAATCCACAAAAACACAAATTCAGGCTACAAGAAGTTACTTATGTTGGTCATTTACCAGTACAGACTTATGGCCAGACCCTTCTAAGCAAACAGCCATTCTCGAGATGCCAGCTCCAGACAATGTTCAAGCCCTGCAACATTTTCTTGGCATGGTTAACTATCTAGGCAAGTTAATTCCAGACTTGAGTCAAATAAAAGCACCACTTAGAGAGCTGACACATAAAGATGCATCATGGTCTTGGTTAGAGCAATAACAAAAAGCATTTGATGTCCTGAAACAGAGAATTGCTAGTCTATCAACTGTCAGATACTATGATGTTCACAAGCCAGTTACTCTTTCATGAAATGCTTCAAAATTTGTTCTTGGTGCAGTCATTCTACAAGAGGGTCAACCTGTGCCTATACATTGAGAACTCTTACCCAAACTGAGATGCAATATGTCCAGATCAAGAAAGAACTCTTAGCAATTGTGTTTGCATGTTCAAAGTTCCACGATTATGTTTATGGCAGACCTTTCCAGATTGAAACAGTCCGCCAAACTCTAGTCACTATCTTGAGAAAGCCTATGCATTCAGCTCCAGCCAGATTGCAACGTATGATGCTGAGATTGCAAAAGTATAATTTCAATCTTGTCTACAAGAAAAGCAAACTTCTTTATCTTGCTGATGCATTATCCAGATTGCCCAGAAACACCACCGAACAGCATGAGAATGATAACCTTGATTTTGAAGTCATGGAGGTGAGAAATATTTCTTCCACATGTCTTGAGTTGAGAGATCACACAGCCACACATCTAGTTTTACAGAGGCACAACCCCCTTATCAATCAAGGATGGCTGTCAAAGCAATCTAGTTTACTTCAAGAAGTGCAAACTTATTTTTCATACAGAGATGAGATTTTGTTTGACAATGGTATCATTATAAATGGCCCAAAAGTAATTGTTCCAAAGTCCTTGCAACAAGAGTATATTACTATTTTGCATCGTGGTCACCCACGAAATGACTCTACCAAAACAAGGGCAAAAGAACTAGTATTTTGGCCTTCTATGTCACAAGACATTGAGAGAGCACTGTCATCTTGTTCCATGTGTAATAGTACTGAGCCACATCATCAGAAGGAGCCACTTCAGAACTACCTTGGTCGACAGTAGCCACCGACATCTTCAAGTGGAATGGTCAACATTATTTGGTGTTAGCAGACTTTTACTCCAATTGGTTCGAGATTGACCTACTTCCTAACCTATCATCCAGTACAGTCATTACTAAGATGAAGTGTCATTTCACAGTCCATGGTAGTCCACATAAAGTTATTTCTGACAATAGCACACAGTTTACAAGCCCACAGTTCAAAAGATTTGCTGAAGAATAGGACATTACTCATGTCAAGAATAGCCCTGAGTACCCGCAGTCAAATGGTTTCTCAGAACGTGCAGTTCAAAGTGCAAAACTCTTACTAGAGAATTCAAAGGGAGATAATAGTGATGTTCTCCTGAATCTCTTCAATCTCAGAAGCATTCCTTGTGATAAACCTATGGATGAGAAATAGAAGGTTCACCCCGGGGATCACTCCAGTGGCTCTAATTGATAGAGGCACCTGGAACTAATGGCGGCATGATGCCAGGGCACTTCTATGGGCTAGGCTTGTAAAGGCTCCAAGGCCGTTGGCCTAGTATACACCTATGAACCATTCAAGAGTCCTTCCCAATCTTTTCATTCTGGCAATACATTTAATTATATATTCTGTACCAAAATATTGTAACTGTGACACAAACAATGTAGTATTGGCTGCTGAATACATGTCCTGCAAATCATTTTACATTGGTAGGACTACTAGACAGATTAGTTGGAGGATTTATGGACATAATTGTACAATCAAGATCAGCAATAACAAAAATGTTTTATATAGATATACAAAAATGTGACAATTTTAAAAGTTTTTTGTTTTATGTGATTGCATTGAATCACATATTAGAGGTGGGACTGTGGAAAATTTATTGGAGATCAAAGAATTTGAATGGCAGTTATGTTTAAATTCCACTGCGGGCAATGGGCTTAATGATCATTTGAACTTAAAATGTGTCCTTAAGAGCAGAAGAGTGGTTACTTGATTAGCTTTTTCATCCTAACTTTTTTGACAAAACAGTTTTAATATTTTTAATGTATTTTATATGTACTTTTATATATACATTTTTATATGCAATTTACTGTATTTTCATGTGTGTTTTTATACGTTTTTACATGCATTTGTTTTACTTTTTATTGTTTTGCATCAATTTAATGTTTAAATAGTCACTTTAATGGACTCTGTTTTATATTGTACAGAGGAATAATAGCAAATAAATGTATGGTGCCTCACTTAAGTTCTGCCAAAACGAAAAAAGCAAACTTGTAGATAAAGAATCGTGGCAGAACACTGCTGGAACTTCAAATTCAAATTTAATGAAAACAAATAAAAACACCTTAAAATACAAAAGATTCCAATAAAATAAGTGCTTTCGGGTACAAACCCTTCATCAGATTAACAAATATCCCTACAACTGAAAATTTAAATGATGTAACATCCAATAAACAATCAGTGAAAGACCCGCCTATTCTTGAGGGTGGGTTTCATAGGTACTGCCTCATTTAAACCTGGGGCTCTGTGGGCCATGAGTTCAATAATCCATTTTGCCTCAATAAGCTCAGTATATTGTTTAATGTCCCCCACCCTATGGTTCAGTCTAACATTCACTATAGCTCTAAAATGAAATGAATGCGTAGTGTTTAATTCTATATGTTTATATAGAGCATTGTGTATGTCACCGTTCCTGATAGCAGAAAGGTGTTGCAATATTCTGACCTTAAACATGCAGTTGGTTTTGCCTACATAAAAATTAGGGTAATGTTGACACTCTGCTATATAAACAATATCTGTTGTTCTACATGTGGCTTTGGCCTTAAATTCAAAAACTTTACCAGTTGCTGGGTGTATAAAAGTGGTGCTTTTATTAATATAGGTGCATGCCTTGCATGTCCCACAAGGTATACTCCCAATTTTAGTCATAAAGGGTTGCGTCCTGATACACCTCTCCTTACCTAGAATGTCTTTAAGGTTCTTATTCCTTCTAAACCCAGAACAAGGCTTATTCCCTACTAAGACCTTAGTGTTATCATCACTGGTCAGAATGTTCCAATTCTTATTAATTATATCACAAATTCCCCCAATATTACTACTATAGGTAAACATAAGCTTTAATTTTTGTGTATCCGGTCTACTATATGGTGTCGGACGTTCTTGCACTACATCCTGTTGTAACCAAGGTTTAAATCTCTTCCTACTAGAAACCATGTTGTTGTCTACCACTCTTCTAATAATATCTTGCCTATACCCTCTATCTTGGAAATAACCCTTTAATCTTCCTATCTCTTGTTCATATTGTAGTTCATCAGTGCATACTCTGGATACCCTACTCAACAAAGGTTTAACATTTGTACCTAGTCAGGAAAGCGTGTACAATGAGGTCGTTATGGATATTATGTTATTTTGTAGGAATGTAGCCTTAAAGCATATGTTTGGGAATAGTTCATCCCAGAATTTCGGGTTGAGACAACCCAGTGGTTTTGTACCACCCTTCACGGCCAGTATGCATATGTTTATTAAGTGTTGTGAGCAGGATTTGATACAGTATTTTCAAAAAGACCGTGCACATAAATATTATAATCTTACACCTACACAGCGCCAAGCCCTACATGATTTGAGTAATAATGTGGATTTGACAATCAAGATGGCTGATAAAGGAGGAGCTGTGGTGATATTGGATACTACATACTATCAAAACAAAAGTAG
This sequence comes from Protopterus annectens, assembly GCF_019279795.1. Taxonomy (NCBI): domain Eukaryota; kingdom Metazoa; phylum Chordata; order Ceratodontiformes; family Protopteridae; genus Protopterus; species Protopterus annectens. The sequence continues at coordinate 737,893,921 of NC_056745.1, read as the reverse complement.
GGATTTGTTATCAGATGGTGACACTTATAAACCAATTAACCCACTGGTGGTGAGACAGGTTATTGATGGGGTACATGGCCGCTTGAGACAATTGTTTGATAGTAATGTGATTAGTAAAGACCTTTTTCATTTTTTATGGATGGATGGCATTGTTATACCCATCTTCAAAGCGTTACCTAAGATACATAAGTCCTTGACAGACCCACCTCTCAGACCCATAGTATCAGGGAGAGGTTGGGTAACCGAACATATTTCTATTTGGTTGGAATCGGTCCTTAGACCATATGTAGATAGCATAGTGGACATCCTGGAGGATACAGGTGACTTTTTAAAAGCTCTAGGGGATGTGAAGTTAGATTATTCATCAGGTGTTTACTTGATGGTGTCTATGGATGTACAAAATCTTTTCACAGTGATAAGTAATGATTATGGTATAAATGCCATTAGTTTGCTGTTGAAAGATATGGGGGTGGGGGATGTTAAGATTGATTTGTTGAAAACCATGTTAGCATTGGTCTTGGAAAATAACGTCTTCCTAGGCATACAACAGGCATATAGGCAGGCGCACGGGGTTGCCATGGGCACCCCCTGCGCTAATACGTATGCTAATCTAGTATTATCTTTTTGGGAGAAGAAATCTTTTTTGACAGATAATAATTGGATGCAATATATTGCCCTTTACAAACGTTTTGTAGATGATATTTTTATTTTGTGGAAGGGAGACAGATGTCTATTGGATACATTTGTTGGATATTTGCACTCCACTACCACATTTTTGAAATTCACAGTTAAATGCTCATATGTTGAATTGGAATTTTTGGATGTATGTATACGACAGACGGTAGATGGATTTTCATCCCACATATATAGGAAAGAGTGTTGGAAGAACACGCTGTTGCACTTTAACAGCATGCACCCAAGATTTACCTTTCCCAGTATTATACAGGGACAGGTTGGTAGGGTATCCAGAGTATGCACTGATGAACTACAATATGAACAAGAGATAGGAAGATTAAAGGGTTATTTCCAAGATAGAGGGTATAGGCAAGATATTGTTAGAAGAGTGGTAGACAACAACATGGTTTCTAGTAGGAAGAGATTTAAACCTTGGTTACAACAGGATGTAGTGCAAGAACGTCCGACACCATATAGTAGACCGGATACACAAACATTAAAGCTTATGTTTACCTATAGTAGTAATATTGGGGGAATTTGTGATATAATTAATAAGAATTGGAACATTCTGACCAGTGATGATAACACTAAGGTCTTAGTAGGGAATAAGCCTTGTTCTGGGTTTAGAAGGAATAAGAACCTTAAAGACATTCTAGGTAAGGAGAGGTGTATTAGGACGCAACCCTTTATGACTAAAATTGGGAGTATACCTTGTGGGACATGCAAGGCATGCACCTATATTAATAAAAGCACCACTTTTATACACCCAGCAACTGGTAAAGTTTTTGAATTTAAGGCCAAAGCCACATGTAGAACAACAGATATTGTTTATATAGCAGAGTGTCAACATTACCCTAATTTTTATGTAGGCAAAACCAACTGCATGTTTAAGGTCAGAATATTGCAACACCTTTCTGCTATCAGGAACGGTGACATACACAAAGCTCTATATAAACATATAGAATTAAACACTACGCATTCATTTCATTTTAGAAATATAGCGAATGTTAGACTGAACCATGGGGAGGGGGACATTAAACAATATACTGAGCTTATTGAGGCAAAATGGATTATTGAACTCATGGCCCACAGAGCCCCAGGTTTAAATGAGGCAGTACCTATGAAACCCACCCTCAAGAATAGGCGGGTCTTTCACTGATTGTTTATTGGATGTTACATCATTTAAATTTTCAGTTGTAGGGATGTTTGTTAATCTGATGAAGGGTTTGTACCCGAAAGCGCTTATTTTATTGGAATCTTTTGTATTTTAAGGTGTTTTTATTTGTTTTCATTAAATTTGAATTTGAAGTTCCAGCAGTGTTCTGCCACGATTCTTTATCTACTTATATTGTACAGAGTCTGATGAAATCATTTGTATCATACTGGCTGGCTGTGCTATTCTAAAATTAGTTTGCACTGGGAGTTTTTGGCAGAGAAAGGAGTGCTGTAGTATATGTTGTATTTATATGTTGAATAGCTGGAATACTTTTGTAACAGTAAAAACTTAAAAGGAAGGTACTTCCGCTTAGTATCTAGTACAAACTAGTGTGCACCAGTTCCAACTTTTCCTATTTACTCCAACCTTTTTCTGTTTACTGTGCTGTAATTTGTAGCTCTGTATAGGTGGCTTAGATGTTCACATCATTATTGCTGCATTGCTGCCATGTTGCAGAGTATTTCCTTTTGTTCATGGCTTGTGCTGATTACACAAATGTAACCACACCTGGCTTGAGTCTGTACAGTAGCATTCCTTATGCTCGTTGATGCAGCTATGATCGGAGTAGGCCTGAATCCCCAGGAACATAGTAACTGTAAGCCATTTCACAGGCTACATATGTTAAATGTAATGGGAAATAAGTGCAACTAAATAAATAAATATGTATTTGGAAGGATAGACAAAGGGCAGGATTCAATAAACTTTACACGGCTCATGCACCCGATATCGAGCCAATATATATTCAGTAAGCAGCTCTACATGATGTTTTGAGCCATGTAAATACAGTAAACATCATGGCATGATAATTACTGTATAATCAGCTGAACTGTATACTAATCAACCCATCTAAGATAGCAGAGCTACTCAACAAGCTATAAAACAATTGTGTACACTTAGTTTAGCCTTTTGCCTTTTGCCTTGTACTCTAAAACTTTTGGAATACAACAACAATAGAACCTACACTGGAGAGAAAGAATGTTAAGGGCTGCTGTTGTTCCTCTGCATGTGTTCGTGCAACAGACAGATGTCTATGATGCTGCTCCTGCTGCTGCTGATAGACCTTGGGCAAGGAGGAGAAGAGTATTTGGATCCTGTTTAAATTTTCATGGTCTGCATGAGGTAGAAATAGTAGAGCACTTCCAGGTAAATAGAGATACACTCCAGGAAGTCTACAACCTCTGTTATCCTCATCTAAGAACAAGGGCAAACTGAGGAGAACTAATACCTGTAGAGACCAAGGTATGTGTAGCACTTAGAATATTAGCTGCCTAATAAGGAATCTTGGAGTGACCTACAGGGAACATTCTGGGGGTATCGCAGGTATCAGCATCCCGAATCCTACACCAGTTCCTGAATGCTATACTACAGCATGCCAGTGACTATATATGTTTCCCACTATCTCTGAGGACAGAGCTAGAACTATGGAGAAGTTCTACCCTACAGCACACTTCCCTGAAGTTTTGGGTGCCACAGACTGCATCTACATTTGAGATCAAAGCACAACTCAGGGAACAGGGAAGGGTTTACATCAATCAAAAGGGGATCCACTCATTAACTGCCAGGTTGTGTGTAATGCTAGGAAATCATCCTGAATGTGTACATTGGCAACTCCAGCAGTTACCATGAACCCCATATCTGACACACCTCACAGCTCTACCAGAGGTTTTCCAAGGTTGATGTCCCACAAGGCCATTTACTGGGTAATGCAGGGTATGCACTTGAACCATGACTGATGATGCCCTTCAGAAATGAACACACAGTCATGACAGAATACTATAATGGGGCACATGCTCAAACAAGAAATATCATAGAGCATGTGTTTGGGCTGCTGAAGTCACAGTTTTGGTGCCTAGATACACCTGGGTGGCTTTGCAGTATGATCCCAGTACTTGCACCAAAATTATCACAGTCTGTGCTGTTCTATAGAATATCATCCTGTGAAAACAGCTGCAGCAGGAACAGCAAGAGCTAGGAGCAAACTTTCCACCACCACTGGCAGAGTCACCATATCCACATGCAGGTGAGGAGTCAGAGGGAACCACCAGCTGCTGTGGTTATAGGCAGATATAGGTGTGCACAATATGTCCTCACTGTGGCCAAGATGCAAAGGATAGTGTACATGCTCACCACCTAAGGGGGACACCTTTCATCATATGCACATACATACAGTAAAATTGATGTCAGGCAACACTTGCAGTCTTTACTTACCCATGTAATGGCTGTGTACTGCTAGCATCAGACAGAGTCAGCCCGAATAACAACAGTTGTAACTTCAGGACTATCATAATAAGTCTTGAACCTGTAATAGAAAAATAAATGTGTAAGAACATGAATGAATGGCAGATACCTGCATACTGTTACTTTTAAATATACCTACGTAGAATGTGTGTGAGTTGCCCAGCAATGACATTAATATATGACATGACTGAATTCTGTAACGTATAGATTTATGTAGTTTAACAACTAACATGCCCATGCATCTAAAACAGCAAATACAGGAAAAAGCAGTCAAAGGTCCACTTATCCCTACATTCTCCCAAGTGGAACAATAAGCATGACTGTCATATCAATGATTTCAAGGTAGGAATCAAAACACTAAAATGCTGTAATAATTCAGACAAAAAAATCCAAGTTACATCACCAATACATATCCTAAGCACTCAGTTAGCTATCCATCCTGTGCATCAGACATATACGTATGCAACCCTGAATCCAAAAGATAGAAACAAGGTGATGGGGGGGGTCAGGAGGTCAAGGCTGATTCCAAAGTAGTGAGTGTCAATAGGTAACACAGACAGGCGGGAATGTAGATAATATTGAATGGCCACTGAGACAGGTGTGTGTCTGTGTGTGTGTGTGTGTGTGTGTGTGTGTGTGTGTGTGTGTGTGTGTGTGTGTGTGTGTGTGTGTGTATACATGAACACAGCCAAACTCTGAGCTAGCTCTATGTCCTGGCATGTCAGACAGGTGTGATCCATGCATGGTAGAGGTATCTATTTAGAGTCATCCCCCCCAACCATGAGAACTGTCTCTGCCAGGAGTTGCAGCACTGGCACGTCCAAGCCTTAGTCAGATATAGTGGTTCTACCTAAACATGAACATTGTCCGCTGGACGAGCTTTTCTCACAACTACACCCAGGTCCATGATGGAGCAGTAGAAGTAGTGCCACTAAGGGAGCAGGATCGTGGCACAGCCACATCGGCTAACACCAGATGATGTTGCAGCTCTATGGCCATGTGGATGCTTTCCCCTTCCCAGCACAGTTCTTTAGACTTATTGATGTAACAAAGTGCAACTTCCTTTGTGGAAAGTTGATATGAATCATTTGACTGAAGATTTTTTTTTTTTTGCCCACAGCATCAAGGGTTCGATTCCAGATACATCTCAGATCATTTCTTAGTCTAGTGTTGCATGTCAATAATATGCTTAACCACCCACATCTTAACATTTGCAACAGTTATGAGTTCTTATGGAGGTATATTGAATGCTGGCCAAAAAAGAGCATTTGAAGTGACATCCATCCCAAACTATTAGATATTTATCCAGCCTTGTTCTGCTTGTCATAAGCTTGTTGTCCCTCACCTAAGCCATCTTTACCCTTATGTCAATCACTTCATGCTACACAGCATGCCCATTTAATGATGGAAATGCAACAAAAACATGTCCACGAATGTTCCATTACACCAAACATTATTATATGTTGTGATGATGTGAGGAACTGCCAGCTATGCCAGAAGTAGGGCAGTGGATGTGTAACATATGCCAGCACAGCTAGGTGGAAGTTAGTAAAGAATTATATGTTATCTGAATATCAAACTGATTTGTACAGATGCTTGTGTTGAAAATGGATTTGCAAAGTCCTTGTGTTAAAAATGTACTAACAGTAGGTCCTGACTGTACTGTAACTGAATTAAATATAAATATATATATATATATGTGTGTGTGTGTGTGTGTTAACAGAGGATACTGAAAGAGAATAGGTCAATCTCAGATCCATCTAACATTGGAAAATAGTAAGAAATTAAATTACTAGGCTTAGGCCATAAAGATGTTATTTCACAGTTTTGAATGAAGCCATAGATGCAATTTTTGTAAGAAGCATGGTTTGTTAGTCTCTGTAGGAGAAGTAGAAGCTTGTAATTGTTTTTTGACTTCCAGAAAGCTGCACCAGATCTGAGCAATGCACTTCTGTGTGTATTATTGACATGTTGGTGCTAAATCCTGGCAGTTTCTAGCAATGGGGATTGCATGAGAACCAGAAGTCAGATGACCAGATGTATGTGATTTCACTCTGTACAGAAATAATGTTTTAATATTAGGTGAGACAGAAGTCTCAGGGCAGTCTGTTTATTGGAACCTGACATAGAAAGCTCCCTCACCTACTTCATCTTGCCTTGCTCTATTAAGTAAGTAAGAACAGTAATTGTCTAGATCAGTCAGGAAAATATAATGAGAATAGTTAAATATTGTTTTTCTGTAACTACATAAATATTTCCAGCTGTGTTATTTTTAATATTGCCTGTGATCGAAACTCTGGTGTTTACTGTAAATAGATATTTCGTATTTTCATGTTCTTTTATTACTTATTATTAAATATATTTAAACTTTTCATTGTGACTGGTCCTTTAGAGAATATTTTAACCTTTAAAAGTACTTATATCTATTGGTGACAGTGTGGTCACTGCTGAAGCCTGGCTGTTTGGTCAACACTGCCATTTGTATTAACATTAATTTCGCTCATTACAACTGGAGCCTTAGGTAGCTGGCTTTGTAGTGTCTGATGTCAGTGACAACTACCTTATAGTCCAGGAAGAAGGGGGCACACCGGGTAAATGTGTGCCAGCCTTTCCCAGGGGTGTGTGTGTGTGTGTGTGTGTGTGTGTCAGCTATTTGGAGCAGGGACACAAAGCACTGGTTTCACAGAGAGGGTGCTGGAGGACTTGGCTGGGGCACTCAGCTGAGGACTTAACCCTATAGCTGCGATAGTGGGGAGCCTTATTGGGGCCCTGAAGGGAGACAGATAAAAAGAAATACAAACCACAGACTGACTGCGTTCCCTGTATGCTCTTCAGGGAAAGTGTGCTTGATGCATAGAAGTCTGCATCTGGAAATACTGAGTGCATCCATTTGTATTCCAAGTGAATTTCCCTCTCCAGTGTCAGTGGTGATGATTCAGACTCATTGATTACTGGTCCAAAGTAGGGACATCACATATGTATGCCCGTCTCTCCTTGTATTCACCCCTTCAGTCCCACTCCTGTTTATGTGTGTATCTATAAGGCTGATATATGTAAAGGTCATCTCATGGTTTCTACATTCTGTCATGAGACTGCTGGTGGATAATACCAGAATGTTACTTTAATTCAATATGTTGTCAGTGCTCCTGTAGTGTGTAATGTTTCAAAATCTGCTGTTGGATTCCCTTTGTGTCATGTTCAGGTGATGATCAGATGTATAAACATATGGTTGCACCTTGTCAAGGCTTATAACCCAGCAGTAGTGGATGCCCTTAAGGACTGTTTTCAGAGGCATATTGCTTGTATATCTGTTGCCTATCCATCTGTCTACCCCTTCTCCTGCATAAGTATGACACTTCTGACTATCAAGTAAATTGTAAGGTGAGCCACAATTAAAATAACTGTCAAAAATCAAGTTCCACATGGCACCATTATATTTCAGATATCCCACATCTTTTTCAAACAGATGTAGAATGATGCATTAATAAATGTCATTCTATATCTCCTCTATCCGTATGTTATGCAGTTCATGCTACAGAGCAGGACATATTCTGATTGAGAAGACACATCATACCAACACACCATTAGGATGCTCGTGAATGTGCCAGGACAGTACCTCCTATGTCCTCTACAGCCCTATGTTTATCATCATCTCCTCTGTCTCATCAGAATTTACTGTAGCATCTTTAGTAGAATGATGGATGAAATGTTAATCCAATATGATATGATATGGAAACTGCCCTTACTGTAAATAAGCATACTGCACACACAGTATCCAGGCCTACGCAAATAGTTAACATATATGCTGAGTCATACTAATCATTTCAAAAGATGTACCACCCCTTGTCATTTATACACAGCTGTATATACAATTAAGTTGTGATTTGTAGTGAGGCATGCAAAACAGCTACTAGTTGAACAAGTGTATTGAGGTAGGCATTACTGATACAGTTTGTGAAAGACACATACTTTAGTGTAGACATTGACAATCACATGCAGTCCTGATCACATTTACTTAGCTAATGACATCCTGACACCATTTGCAAAAAAGAGGGAATCTTCTGGATTTGAACCCTGGCTCACCTATACACTGGCAAATAACTCACTGCTCTTACACTCTGTGTCACAGAGAAAGCTAGGGAGTCATTTTATTTTCCTCACTCAGTACTGTCTCCACTGCTGAAGGCCACACATCACCACTGATCCTGTTTGCGTAGAGGAAGGCACACTACATTACATTTTTCAATGGTTTCCTTAAGCAGAGAACCACATTTCCTCGGTGCTTAACATTGTGCAAACGGGGAAGGCAAGGTCAACAGTTATTTATGGAATAAAACTTTGGCCAGTACATTGCAAAGACAGACTACAGCATGCACATCATACTAGCTGTTAGCTAGCTGCCAGATATCTTGCAAGCCTGACACATGAAATATTAACAACAAACAGATGTATTTTGCTATTAACCCCAATCAGGTCAGTTACTATATGTCCATATTTGCACACAGTTTAGCACTGAGTACCATTGGACACTGCTGCTTTATAAGTCCAAGATGAATTCCTGAAATTCAAATCACTCATGTACTAATACAGTGCCATCATCTGCACAAATCAGCTTCTCGGTAATGCACTTTGTGAAGTGGTGTATATCATGTCTAGCTCTGGTTACTGGGCTGTAATCCTCCAATACATGGAAATGCAATTGTAAACACAAGAGAAGGGCAGTGATATGTGTGTTTGACTGAACAAATACTCTCTGATATTCAGGTGCATCCTGCAACAATGCTCTTGCAAATGATATATCAGTACTTAAGCTATTGTCAAACAGACTCCAGAATAACAGAACGTAACTGCAGTGTTACATTTGGTATGGGTTTATAGTGACACTGGGCATTATTCATCCATGATCATATCCCGTTGATATTGTCAGTAACTTGTATTAGTGTGGACATATCTTCATCTGAATATGAAGACACACAATTCCATTATTACACTAGCTGTTTCCAAAGAGTGAGTGAGTGAGTGAGTGAGTGAATGAGTGTGTGTGTGTGTGTGTGTGTGTGTGTGTGATCTATACAACATTAGTTACCTGTCTGTCGCACTTTTACAATATGTCTTCATGACAGCTTATTTCACCTAGGTTGCCAATATGCATTTATAAGTATTTTTTTCAAATTGCTATTACACTATCATACCACAACTCCTGGTTTTAAACACTAGTATCATAACAGTATATGTTACCTGCAACACTATGATGATTTCATCCTGTATAAAGGGCACTGTACAGGAACAAAACTAGTCTTCTGTGGTGGTGCAAGCAATATATACTGTGTTCTCTAGCTTGTATAGCTAGTTAGGTAAGGGACTGAATCTCACAGCAGTCAACTTGTGTGTTTGTTTATGTTTGAGTGGGGATGCATCTAGTCCAAAGAGCATGATTCCAGGTCCTACTGCCCTCACTCAAGTAGCTTTCAGAAGATGTGATTACACTAATACATGACTCCAAAACAATTTCATACAGCCCTACCAACATCATCTTCTCAGCATACACTGATGTCATCCTCTATAAAGTGCACTGTGACATCATTCTAATCAGGTTTCTGTGGTGATGCAAGCATTAAATACTGTATTCTCCAACATGTGTAATTTAATAGGTAGGGTTCCAATTTTACTTCGGGATATGAGCCCTCATCTATGTCAGATACTCCACCTAACATCTTCTTCACAGCATACACTGATGATGCCATCCTCTATAAATTGCACTATGATGCTATTCAAGTCAGATTTGTGTGGCAATGTTACTGTTAATTAATAGTAGGGGTTCTAATCTCCCAGCGGCCATCTTGATTGTGTGTGGTTGCTTTTATGGCTGCGTGTGTCTCTTCATTGAACTACCAGTCTGGAGACAATTTTACACCAGGATGTGGGTCCACATCTATTTTAGACACTCCTCCCAACATCATCTTCTCAGCAGACACTGCTGATGTCATCCTTTATAAAGTGCAGTCTGACAGCATTCAAATCAGACTTGTGTGGTGGTGCTATTGTCAAGTACTTTGTTCTGTAGCTTGCCTAATTAGATAAATAGGGGTTCTAATCCCACAGAAATCAAACTAATTGTATGTGGTTGCTTTTATGGATGTGTGTCACTTCATTCAAGTAACAGTCTGGAGAGAATTTTACACCAGGATGTGAGTCCACATCTATATCAGACACTCCTCCCAACATCTTCTTCTCACCATACACTGATGATGTCATCCTCAATAAATTGCACTCTGAGGCTGTTAAAGTCAAACTTGTGTGGTGGTGTTAGCATTACATACTGTGTTCCACAGCTTGTGTAACCTAGATAGGTAAGGGTTCTAATCTCAACACAATCTGAGTGTGGCCGTGTGCATGTCTTTATTCAATTATCTCTCAGCAGACAATTTTAGACTGGGAGGTGAGTCTGCATCTATGTCAGGTACACATCCCAAACATCTTCATCTCAGCAGACACTGATGATGTCATCCCTATAAAGTGCACTCTGATATTGCTAAATTCAGATGTCTGCTTTGAAACAAGCATTAAATATTGTGTTGAGCTTGTGTAGCCAGATAGGTAGGGGTTTTAATCTCACAGCACTCAGTTTGAGTAAATGTGTGTACCTTTATTCAGCTGTCAGTCTGCAGATAATTGTACACCAGGATGTAAGTCCATAACTATGTTAGACAGTTCTCCTAAACATCTTCTTCTCATCATACACGGATAATGTTACCCCTTATAAAGTGCGCTTTGACAGTATTAAATTCAGGCATCTGTACTGGCGTGAGCCACAGATTAATGGTCATAATATTTCATAAGTGTCCATGATTGTGCCTGTTTCTGTCTATATTTGTCCAGGAGTCTGTTGCTATGCATCCCTGATTGGTTGAGAGCTTTGTGACGTCAGTCATATACAAGCAAATTATTTTGCAGATCTTCAGAGTATGTACATACCCCTATTGTGTGTAATGTCCTTGCTAAATGTCCTCTCCAGTGAGCATGTCAGTGATGTGTATATCACAACTACTAACATATAACCTCGTGTGACTGTCACATCTATGCTACCATGTGTGTTGATATAATATACTCCCACAGGAAGTGTAAAAAGCAGTACATACTGTGCTATCTAGATATGTGCTTAACGCTATGCTACTGACTTGTCTTGGGAGTATACATACATTGACATATCCTGTCTTGGGAACATTTGCCATGTTTACTATTCCTTCTTTCTCTTTATTCATTCCTGTTATTTATGGCTGTGCCCATTTTCATCAGCACACTTTCTCTGCCCACTGTACAGTTTCTTGTATTTGCCCTTGCCATTTAACGCACCCTTCCATTATTTAATTCTGCAAGTCATTGTTTTAGTGTACATTGCACTGAATCCAGTTTTCTTTACTGTGTTGTTACTGCTGTTATTGCAGTATTTTTACCCCTGGTAGTCATTGTGGCTGTCCGCGCAATCTCACGGAGCAGGTTTGCTCATAGGTAAACATGAATGCTTCTTGTTTCCGTGTTCATGCTGCTCTGCACAATTTCCTGGTGGCAGCACAGTTGCCGGTCACAAAACATTGCTTGTAGTCATGTAAGCACAATGGGCAGCATGAACTTACAATTAGCACTGCTACTCATTGTGCTAACACACAAACTCAGTGTAGGCTTCACACGGAGCCTACAGAGAGTTTATTGAATTCCAGGGAAAGTCTTAAAGCAATCACAGAACTTCATTTAGTCCCTCCTTAATGTCACTAAGGATGTCAAGTAGTAGAGAAACAGCATATGTTAGGAGAAACAGCTAATTCAGGTGTTATTTATATGTGGCAATGTAAGAATTGGTTCAGAGAGTGAAAATGTACTTATGAATGGGGAAAATGTGTGTTTGTGGGGTGTAGTTGATTACTAAGCTACTGTTATCCAATGTTAGTATTATGTCAGTTTATGGAGTCAGTAGCACTTAAAACAATGTTAGCTATATGTCAGACACAACACTTCTTCACAGACAGTTAAGATGGTCTGTGAACTGAGCATAGAGTAATAACTACACCGTACTCTGTGACCAAAAGCATTCAAGGTGAAATGAATTAGGGAGGTGTGATTACACTAATGTTCTAGGAGTTCACAAAGGTATTTGACACCATCAGCTACTGTCTCCATCTTAGCAAAATCATAAATGGGCATTGTATCATCTAACCTGTTCTGACTCAAAAGCTGTCTACATTCCAGGAAACAGGTGGATGAATGTACAGGTGCAGAATATGATGTATTCCAAGGATACACTTGGATCTCTTGAGTGCTGGGGCCTGGGCCTTTATTATTCTCCTTTTTTGCAGATGATATATAAAGACACTCTGATACAGAAAAAAATAGACCAATATGCTGCTTTGCATGGTAGAAACTGTCACTTCTTTTCCAGCAAAGCAGCAAGAAGGTTGCATTCTTTTTGAGTCCTGGATGGTGAAATCTGAATTGCTGTTTAACATTGGCAAAACTAAAATGCATGGTAATCACTTGTAAAGTGTATAGTGTCATTTCCGATGACAATTTAGTTATAAATTGTACAAAAGATTATATTTTCAGATGTGTTTTTATCTCCAAATATCTTAATTTCTGGCAATGAACAAATAAAATTTAATCGGCTTATGTTTAATTATTATGAAAAAAAGTCTCATCGGCTATTTGGTTGTCACAAGGGAGTAATCTACTCTATAACTGATGAGTTTAGCCTATCAATTCTAAACACATTGGTGTTACCAGAAGTATTTATTTGCTGTTTATTTCATACCACACTCCCATCAAGTCTCCTAACCCAACCATATGCTTCACAATTTGGAGATAACTTGATGTTATTGGCAATCAACAAATGCCCAATTTGACCAATGCTATGTGTATATAATAAAAGACTCTTCTAAGCATTTGTGCAAAAGGCACGCTCTCCACACCCCAAATGTAGAAGCTCTTCCACACACTCTCAATTTCTGTGCATACTACTCCTCAGATTGCACCAAACTGGAAGAAAGGGAAGCATAATTCCTTTTCTTCTGAGTTAGTATGATTTTGAAGTTAGTAGATTTCTAGAATAAGTACAGGGAGAGAAAACGCTCAGATTGTTGATGCAGAGGGTACAATTCAATGTAAGATCCGTGTACATTAATACTTAATTTAATCCTGTGCTCTAGCTTTATTGTCTGCATATAATATTCAGTGTTGTAGTGTTTTTCTCTTTTTATTTCCTTTCACAGCTTGTGGACATTACATTAGTCCTCGTTCCCTTATATAGCAGGAGCTCTGCCACCCCTAACACCTCTGTGAACTGACCTTGTGCAAAAGTTGCACCTGTAACAGTAGAAACTACTCTAAGACCAACTACCTATTATTAAGCAATTACCTGACAATATTTCAAGTGCCTCCAAACCAGTAGAACACAGCTGGCTATGCAGAGTTATACACAGAAATCCTATATAAACATGTTAAGAAATGCACAAAGACAACTGTGCCTAGAATAAACTCAAAAAAGAAACTACATTGGTGGATTCCAAACATAATCAGATTAAAAAATGTTATAGCTAAAATTAGGAACTCATCAGTCTAAACAAACAACTAAGAGTCAAATTAAGTCTGCCAAAGCTAATTTTGAGGTAAAGATAGCCTTACATGTACAGCACAACCAGAAGGCTTTCTTTGGCTATGTCCAAAACCTCAAAGGCAGTGCACAACACTTCAGAGAACTGATTGTTAATGCAGCCACTTAAATGAAACTGGAAGATAGAGCATATCTGCTGGCTAAGAAATTCAGCTCCAATTTTACCCCCCCCCCCCACTACTCCCAACTACTACCATCAAACATAATACCTAACTATCACTAGGGAGCAAGCAGGTCCTAAATGCACTTTCTAATGATAAAAAGACTGCATCAATGGTCCCCGGTGTTATCCCAGGATGCCTTATAAACATTGTGAAGCATGACCTATCTGAGCATCTGGAGTCACTATTTAACCATAGCCTCCAGACAGGATTTGTGCCACATGAATGGAGCAGTGGAACAGTTATGTCTCTGCACAAGGTTGGTCCATCAATGGACCATAGGAACTATAGACCAATAAGTCTGATTTGTCTCATATGCAAAGTCATGGAAAGAACTATCATGGATATGATTAATAATGACATAAGAAACCTTCAGACACTGGATCCAAGCCAGTTTGGCTTTCTCAAAGGCAGATCATCCCTACTCAGCCTTGTGGACTTCTTTAAAAAGGTCAGTAGGGCAATGTATGACGGCAAAAGAGTGCATACTGCCTGCCTTGACATGGCTAAGACATTTGATACAATACCCAAACTCAGGCATTGTAAACAAACTCATATAATTAAACAATAACCCCTATGTTATTTGCTGGATAGCCAAGTGGCTCTCAGATAGGACCCTGGAAGTTAGGATACAGGAGACCACTTCAACAAAGAAGCCGGTCACTAGTGATGTCCTGCAGGACTCTGTGCTGGGCCTGCTCCTTTTTGGTATTTTCTTCTCGAAAGTCAAAGCCAGTGTCAAAGACCTCTGGCTGACCAAGTTTACAGATGACTGTAAACTAGGACCTGCTATACAATTCCCCAAAGACATTAACATCCTACAAGAAGGACTAACACAGACAAATGACTGGTGCCAAAGCCACAGTTTAAAACTCAATGCCAAAAAATGCATACTGGTACCCTTGGGAATTTGGCTACCACAGCAAACTACCTCACTGATAACACACCTCTAAGACTAGACCCAGTAGTCAGAGATTTAGGGGTGTAGTTGGACAGAAACTTTCCTTTCAACCAACATGTGTCTAAGGAAGCAAGGAAATCATAAGTTCATAGCTAGTTACTAGGCTTGCAGTCCAGGGGACCATTGAGAATCTGAGCGCAAATTCCCCTAAGCACTGTCTGGTTAAGTGACTTGCTCAGGGTCACACAGAAGGTAAATAAGCATTAAGGGAATCAGACCTTGTACCACAGAAAGTATAGCTCACAGCATTAACCCTCTGCAACAACTGCATTTTATGATACTCAACTTATAAGAAAGAGCATGGCATTCGAGTATAAGGAGGTTGTCATTCATCTGTATTAATCCTTGGTCAGACACATTACTGAGTACAGCACCACCTTTGGTATGTACCTGACCAAGCACATGCAGCAACTGGAATGTCCACATAGCTTCCTCATACAAAGAATACAGGATGCAAACATGTCCTATGCAGATCGCCTCAAAGTCATTTCTCTATACTTGGTTTCCTACAGATTGTTGAAAGGTGATCTGTGCTTGGCATATAAAACATCCTTGAATCCCACTCTGCTGGACCTTGTGCACATCTGCAAAACCAATAGCATCAGAACTATTCAATCTAGGGACTTGAACTTTGGGACATAAATAGAGCATGTTCTAGGGACAGGTATGTGTCTCTGAGAATTTTCCTCCTCTGGAACAGGCTTCCCATCCATGTGAAGCAGAGTTCTTTCCTAACCGTATTTAAGTATAACCTAGACAAGTGGATGGAAAATCAAAATTCACCCCAAGTCTAGCACTTGTGTCTCTAAAGGACATAGGCAGTCTGTAAATTATACTCCAGTTTACATATAACCCTTTAATATAACCTCTAAGGCTCAAAAATCATGCAGGATACATTTAGGATGCATGGCTAGGCTCATTAAGACCCCAGTGGTCTTTAAGGTAGTATACACCTATAAACCTATGAACCGATAAACATATCTCAAAATAACCTATAAGCCTACATACTCAGTGCAGTCTATTATTCTAAATTTCAATTACTACTTACCCCAAATAAACTCTACTTACTTCTTTTCCTAACTGAATCCCATCATCTGTTCTTCTCACTCCTCTGTTTCTTATGTTTCAGAAATATCATGTTCAGTTACAGTTCCTTATACTAGTACCTTTTCTCCTGCTTGTATACTTAACACCCTACTAATATCCATTACCCTCACAATTCCAAACAAAAAACTCTTAGATTGTGTCTTCTATTGCATCTTCCAAGCAAAATACAGCTGAACTTCATCTCCTAATCATGCTCTATACATCAGCACTCATATTTCCTACTGCTCAAGTACAATTATCCAAATAAACAGTCATTTACTCAAAAACTGGGTATTAAACACAAATTCAAGCAAAGTACCACTAATGTTACCATCTTCATTCCATAACTTTAAAACAGTGGAGAAATCCACCCAAACCCATGTCCAGCTCAACATATTCAAGAACCAGACAGCATTATCCCTAGCAGCTCTTTTATCGATACCACCTCACCCACAGTCCAACCCTGGCCTTCATCTATACCAAGCCAACTTATGAAGCATTTATAACAAAATTCTTGAAGTACATGCATGAATAGCACTACATATTCCAGCCATCTTAGTTGCAACAGAAACCTGGCTACACAGGAAATTTTGTGTCTTTTGGCTTTTCCCGGTTAGGGGTCGTCACAGTGTAACTCCAGTCCGCTAATGACTGGTAGTTGATATTTACATGCCGAGTTACCAGCCCTGACGTACAACCTTCAATGAAGGTACGCCCATTCACGCATGTCTCCACACAGAGGACGCTCTAGCTGAGAATCAAACCGGACAGTGTCTTACTGTGAGGCGACAATGCTACCGGAGCACCACCATGGAAAAAATTGTCCCTTTGGGTTATAACATTATCAGATTAGATGGGAATCACAAAAAAGCTGGTGTCATTATTCTCTACAAAACCACACTAGACATCTCCCTTTTATCTCTACACCCTGCCAACTTTCTCTAACTCGGAAATGTTATATATATATATATATATATATATATATATATATATATATATATATATAAAACTTTACCCAATTTCTTTCAAACTTTCCAAATACTTACACAGTCAACAGCAGCTTCTACTCCTATATGGCGACATTCACCCTAACCCAGGCCCAAATAACTACCTCCCTAGTATCCGTCCACTATATCAAGCTAATTCTGTAAATCCTACTACCACACCCAGCTCTCTTCGTATAGCCCACCTTAATATTCTCTCCGTATAGCCCATCTTAATTACCCAACTTCATCATACTCTGCTAGATCTACATTCCTTTGAAATCTTATGTCTAACTGAAACCTGGCTTATATCAGGAACTAAGGATAATGATATAATCCCACCTGGGTATAACATCATCAGACTTGACCATCTAATCAAAAAGGGTGGTGGTGTAGAAATACTCTACAAAACTGAATTACTGGTTAGCCATCTAGATACCAAACCACCCTCACCAAGTAATACCGGAATCTTAATCACCAAGCTACAGCTTAATACAAACAAATCCATTTACATAATCTGCTGTTATATCCCCCCCAGGCAATAATATTAATACCCTTGAAAATATACTGAGCTGGCTCTCCACTTCCTTCCCTCAGGAAACTATTCTCCTAGGAGACTTTAATATTGATTGGAATTGCTGCATTTCTCCCAAACCAACCTCTCACATAAACCTTTATGGCTTCAATCAAACCATTCTCTCCCCTACTAGAATAAATAAATCCAGCTTCAAACAGAGCACCCTTGATTGGATTTTAGTCAATAGTAACCCCCTGGCTTATACCACTGGCATACTACCTGATGATATTAGCGACCACTTACCCACTTATATTACCAGACAAAAAACCCTATCCCCAACCATACAATTTTCAGTACAACCAGGAATAAGAAATATTTCAACCAAACAAACTTCCAAATAGAGCTCAAAGCTTGCAATTGGTCTCCCCAAAAATCTTACCTCTTGAGGAGGCAGTTTCCTACTTCAACAATAAATTCCTGCAAATTCTTAACCACCATGCCCCGACTTGGTCTATTAAAACCAGAGCAAAGCCTGCTCCATGGCTAACCAAAGAGACCAAGCAGAAAATGATACAGAGAAATAGAACATGGACTAAATGGCATATCAGTAAAACATGTTTGACCACCAAACCCTTAAGCAGCTTAGAAATGAAACAAAGAAATTAATACTCCTAGACAAGAAAAATTATTACTTGAAATTCCAACATGCTCAAGACTAAAACCCTCAGAAATTCTGGTCAGGTATCAACAAATTACTACATCCAGAAAATTCTAAAACACCTACTCCTTCTAACCTCACTCAGAGTACACCCAACCAAATTGCTGACACTTTCAACAAATTATTTTCTGACACTGTCACATCCCTAGCCAAGACCTTGTCACCTGATGCCACCCAGGAACCTTACTCCCTGACCAATAAACCCCCCACTTTCAAATTGCAACCAGTCTCAACATGTCTCATCCACACCCTACTTATGAAACTTAAACCCTGTACACCCTCAGCTGACCTGCTGCCAGCTGAGTATCTGCAAATTGCAGCTGGAGTACTTGCCTATCCTGTCTCCATTTTAATAAATCGAACCATAACTGAAGGCTTTATCCCATCCATCTGGAAAGTCTCTCATATCATTCCTCTACATAAGTGGGGTAACTCTAACGAACTCTCTAACATCCTTCCCATAGCCCTACTTTCTCCATTAGCTAAAATCATGGAAAGATGCGTTCATCGGCAATTGCTCGACCATCTTCTCCAAAATAATCTTCTAGCGGACTGCCAACATGGTTTTAGACCTTATCACAGCACAACTACTGCACTCTCATCATTCACAGACCATAGTAATAAAAATTGTAATAACAACTTTCTGTCCTCAGCTCTCTTCTTCGACCTCTCTAAGGCCTTTGATATGGTTAACCATAAACTTGTACTAAACATCCTTAAATCTCTGGCATTAGACTCCCAGGCAATCCAGTGGTTTAATTCCTACTTAGAAAATAGACAGCAAGCAGTTATTTCGGAAAATCACATATCCTCTCAGCTTCCCATTAAAATTGGAGTCACACAAGGTTCCATTCTTGGACCACTCCTCTTCTCTATTTTTATTAATGATCTAAATATGTCCCTTCCACAAACCACCTGCATTCAATATGCTGATGACTCAACACTGATATGTTCAGCACCATCCCCAGCTGAGCTACAGACTACTACCCAAAAAGTATTTACAGCAGCTGAAAACTGGTTCTATCAATACTGTCTCCTTCTTAACCCCCAAAAAACTAAATTATTACTATTCACACCTACACATAAATCCTCTACTTTTGACTTCAATATAACATCTAACAATGGCACAATAATATCCCCCGACTCTACCACCAAACTTCTAGGTGTCACAATAGATCATAATCTTAACTTTGATTCTCATACTAACTTAACCATCAGGTCAGTCAATAGAAAACTTGGATCTCTATATAAGCTTAAACCCTTCCTCACAGCTTCAGCTAGAACTACCATCTCACAAACGCACCTGCTCTCTACCCTTCTCTATGCCTCACCAATTTTTACCAATTTATCTAAATCTAATATCAATAAACTGGCAATTTCATACAACAACATTGCCAAATTTGCCACAGGAGCTCCTTTCCGCACCCACCATTGCATAAATCTTAAACAACTTGGTTGGCTGGAATTACAAAATCAACTGTTGCTACAGCAACTTAGCATCACCCACAAAATATTCTATAACCCCATGAATACTACCATACTCTGCACTCTTATTAGCCCTTATAAAAAACTCTCTTCCTTGCGCACAGCCACCAAGCTCCTAGCAGCCTCCCATAAATCCCACAACAAAGCTGGGGACTGTTTGTTCTCCGACTCCATTGATCCTATTTGGAACAAGCTTCAAAGCGAACTTACAGCACTTGCCTCCACACCTATTTTCAAGAAGCATCTAAAAACCTTCCTTAATTCCCAGTGGCTCTGCCCTTGTACTAACCCTGACTGATACTTTTATTGCCTCCTGTCTCACACCTGCTCTTTTGACTATAACTCCTACTATTTCTGCTGTTCTACAGTGACACAAAAAAATATTTCTAAAATAATCAATGTTAGTCCCCCTTATGTAATTTACTTAACAAATTCGGTCTTGTGTATATCAATGCTACATATGTTTTCTCTCTCATTTTAGCAATACCTTTGTTTAGCAATTTTTCCCCTGATGTATTTTTGTTGGCTGTTGTACTAGCATTGTTTCTTACTACTTTTTTTTTTACATATTTTACTATTCCATTTGTGGAGCTTTTCTCCCTGTGCCTCTACTGAAAATGGACATGTATCCAGCTAGACTAGCCCGGTCAACAAATATAAAATACAATTAAAAAAAAATATATATATATATATATATATATATATATATATATATATATATATATATATATGTATGCATAGATAGATAGGTAGATATAATGCAGGTAACAAACTAGATATAATCCAGGTAACAAAGTTAAAATACTGGAAGATACCCTCTACTCAGCCTCCTCAAAAAGTACCCATGAAACACTAATATTGGGTGATCTTAATGTAGACTGGCTAACCATACAGTTTGAAAATCCAACCAGTAATACACTTCTGTACAAGTTCACCCAAATTATAACCATATCAAGTAGATATACCAAAGCCACTACTTGATAATCAACCCGCAGTTGGATCCTAACATCCTCTCCAAATAAAATATCATCCAATGGAACTCTGTCAGACAGCCTGATTGATCACTTACCTATCTGTACAATAAGGTACAAAAATAATGGCCCAAAAACACATCATTACAGCCTTTTAAGAAAACTTACTACTTTTCATGAAAACGCTTTTATTAGTAAACTATATCTCCTGAACTATGAGTCACTAAAGACTTTCCCCATGGATGATGATGTCTTTGAGTCCAATAAATTCTTTGTCGGTGTTCTAAATGCACTAAATCCCCCACCCCCAGAATAAAAAGAGTCAAAACCAAGCCTGCTCCATGGCCATCTTTATCACTAAACAACTCATGAAACAAAGTCTGGAAGGTCTGAACAAAACATAAAAAGCTCCTACTTTACTGGCATATATATATAACAAAAAAACCTAAGAAATCTAACAAAACAACTATCACTAAAGATAAGAAAACCTTTTACTCAACCAATCACAACACATCCACACACACATTAATAATCCAAAACTGCTCTGGACCTCAATCAAGACACTGTTAAATCCAGAGCAAGCTACACAGCCAACACAAAACACACACAAACAAATTATGCCATAGCCAACCAATTCAATACCCACTTAATACAGACGGTACTTTTATTAACCATCCATGTGTCTAATCCAGCTTTCGATGTCTCTATTGTACACAATATCTACTTTAACAACTCAAGCCAAAGGACATTTTCTCTGCTTTATTATGTTATAAATCTAACCATAGGCATTCTTTTAAATCCTGCTTGATCTAAATTATCCATACAGATGCCAATATGAAAGGCTGCATACACATCTGTTGAAAAAGCTGTGGAATAGTCTTTCATTAGCAGTCAATTCAGTATTCATGCCCCATGGTAGAATCCACTTTACTGTTAGTATAGTAATGGGATAGTATGTTACAAACACCTACAGTTACAAATTAGAATTTGCAGATAGATGTCTGTTAATAAGTCTAGCAATATAGCAGGTGTCTCATATATTCAGATCAACACAAATAACATTCTGGTCTTACACAACAGTCACTGCAAAAACCTGGCATTTCTGCCTGTCATACATCTGGGATAGAATTAAACATGCTACTGACAGGATGAGCAGATGGAGTCTTCACTAGAGAACTGTCCTTTCACCTGTAAGTATCTCAGAAGCTCAAACAAGGATAGAGTCCATTTGACATAGACACAAAACACAAACTGGTCTGCTAATTTAAGAAATTTATACTCCCTTTGAGAAGGGCCTGGCACACTATCCCATTTCTAGTAATCCAGGAAGAGGTATATATTTTTAACCATGTGAAGTGAGTCATCTAATACTAAGACATATTAAAATATCACATCAGAAATGGCTTTTATTTATTTGGGCAAAGGACATGAGATGCCTGGAGAAACTTTCCACTTAGTTGTTTTTTACACATTTCAGCAAAGGGCATGAGATGCCTGAAGAAAGTTTCCACTTATTTGATCTGTTTTTCACTCATCTGGGCAAAGGACATGAGATGCCTGAGGAAACTTTCCATTTATTTAGAGTTTCTGTCACAAGAACCAATATTGCATTAATGCCTATATTGTTTACACCTATTAAATAAAGGATGCATCTAGTGATCACATGCATTTTATATAACTCGTTTAAATCTAGTGGGAGACACAGAGTGAATATTATTCTTATCATTGTTTACATCCATAAGGCATCCAACAAGTGAATCCTGCCACCACAGTAGTGGAGGCAGGAGTCCTTTAAGTGGTCATTCTCATGGGTAGCACTTAGCTGTCCTCCATTCCTTGAAAACAGCACTCTCTATCACTCCTTATGTCATACTATCCCATTGTCTGTGGGATCAAAACCTGATACTGGATTCAACACAAAAAAAATGTAAGTATCTCAAATGCATGGATCTTGCAGGGTAGTCAGGAAAATTAGTTTTATGTGTCACGATCTGCACAACAAGACTGAAATGCACTGTCATGTCAACTTTTGTTCCTACCATTTCATGACATGAAACATCAGTCTAAAATATGTCCATTATTCATTGGATTCACTCTACCTTCCAGTCATCAGAATGATTCCAACATTATCCCAGCAAAATTTGCATGGCATATATCACTTATGATGCAGTAGGATATGGAGAGATTTGTTTTCTACAGGTACACCTCCAAACAGCAAGGTGTTTCCTGCAATTCAAAGCTAACTCAGTCCTGCCACAAAGCAAGCACTAAGCTTTAGTCAGCAACAATAAAAGACCAATTACACTAGCCTACAACATGCCTGGCTTCCAGTCTCCCTGCACACCCATCTGCAGCTGTATCTGCATCTTGGATGGAGTACAAGGACACCTTCACTCAAGACATTTGTGCAGAATCTGATTGGGCTTCATGTATTTATCAAATGTTACAGGCTGGACAAGTGCAATACATGCAAATTCAATTTGTTGAATAAACAGTACAATGTGCATGTATATCAGTATGAATATGTGAGCAGCTGTGTTGCCAAGCCTACTCGGCCTTCAGGGTACCACATTATTTTACCTAATTATGGTAGTATAATGCCAGTTAAAATGTAATGTTTAATCATCTGATAAACGTGAACACAGGGGCATATCCTACACCTTCTAAGGCCCTGCATGCACTGCTGATGAAGCTGTGCCAAACGCAGTACCTAAGGGCCTAGTATGTCCTATGGATGCACCTGAACTGTGTCACTTTGATATATCTTACTGTGTTTCTAAATGAATTGGCTTATGAGTGTTAAGGAATTGCAGATTACTGAACTGGTTTATGAGTCTTAAGGACCTGCAGATTACTGCAACTCAAAATTGAGCAGTAGCAAAATCTAAGTATGAACTATTCCAGTCAGAATGTTATTGCCACTGGCACAGCAATGACATTGTTCTATTACATAACAAAACCTATTGATGATATTTACCCTGTGTAATAAAGTAAAACAAGTATTTTTTAAGAATAAGTTCTGTTATTCAGTGGAGGGAGGGGTCTTGTTTACTAAACTGTGCATTAATAAAAAGAACAAAAAACATTGGTGTACAGTTGCAAAGCAGTATTCCTCCACCTTTTAAACACTTTTTGCTTTTATCTTGCTTATGATCTATAAGTGGCAATATAGAGTTCTGTTCCTTTTTCACCACTTTAATCAATAAATTAAAAATAAATAAATAAATGCAGAGACAAGGATTTAATGTGGAAGCAACTCCTCTTTCTGAATAAAACCGCTTTTCCTTCACTGCACTTCAGAAATGGCAACAGCTCTGCTGTCCAGTATGCGCTCATTTAAATAATATAAACATGTCAGTTTACCTAAATTAATGTGAAGCACGGTCTTTCTGTTCACCTTTCATCAAAAATCACATGCCAAAAACCGTGAGCCGAAAAACCATAAAAAACACAAAAAATATTTTTTGCAGGGGAACAAGCCCTGCACACCTACCAAAATTATATATATCAACTTGACAGTTGCAGCACAGTGAAAAAAGGGGGACAGACCAGAAAAGTGTACCACCACCTTAAACAATACTATATACTGCCGCAAAACTCAAAATGACATTAAATTCTCAACCTTCATCCACTCAGTGAATCTAGAAGGGCAAATGTTTAACGAAGCCAAAATAGGATTCTGTATTTAAATGTTACAATGCTAATGATGTTAAGTTAAATGCTCATTTGTGAATCTTAGTACTTTAAATATTACTCTGCATTTTTAAAATACTTTGATGACAATAACTCATAAGAATACAATGTAACAGACAATATTCTGTTTTTTATTAATGAATTTGGCAAATCCTGGGACTGTTTGCATGCAGGAACCAGTTACATTCCAATCCCTTCGCCTATCACTTCATAAGTTTAGGGGAACTGATATGCACTCTTTAAGAAGTTTATTGACAAAAACAGACCTGTACACTTATCAAACTCTTAATCAACTCTTCTGTAACTAGTGAATAAGGCCCCAAAACACTCCAATCCACTCTTTTTCCAGGAGAACCATGGCCTCTACTTTAGATATGCTGACCTTTTATGTGTATATTATATTATATTATATTATATTATATTATATTATATTATATTATATTATTTATTTATTTATTGAATGATTTGTTTGTTTGCTAACTGAGTAGGTGGACTGGTATTTGGATCCTTTCAGCCATGGCCTGGGTGCATATCGCATAAAATTACACAGAAGTCGCATAGCTGATTTCACAGCAGCACAGAATTACATGCAAGTCACATTTTCATTTCATTGCAAAGAGTTTACAGTATTACATACAACTGAAATTGTGTCTTAACAAAGAATGCATATCACTATTTAGAGTTTACCTAGCTCATTGCTAAATGGTTTACACAAGTTCTTTAGGTGTACATTCATACACAAGAAATTTCCACAGTGATATAATATGTAATCATGAGTACATTGAAAATATACAGGTTGTACAGTAAGTCATCTCAAGTAGGTGGTAGAACACGATTGTATAGTATAAATTCAGAGAAACATAAAGGGATCAGAGTTGCAACTAGAGGAAGTGTGGACTAAGAATATAGGGAGATATATATAGCTTGCAAGGTATACACTATGGTATGGATTAGGTGAGAGGAAAATCTAAAAGGAGAAGTTAGACTGTGGGATGACAGGGAGTTTGTATATGTATTATATAGAAATTTACAGATTTGAGACAACATGAAAATGGCTATTAAGCAGGGGTGGCTCGTGCTATTGGACTGCGGGACTGCAGCCCTCCCAGCTGTAAAAACTAAAAATAACTAAACAATAAATTAAACTAACTAAAAAATAAATTAAACTAACTAAAAAATAAAATTGCGAACACCCGGAACATCGTGCATGCGCACACACACGTTTCCAATAGCCAGACAGCTGGTGAACCAGTCCAGAGCATGCGCACAGACTCCTGACTGTCTCACCAGCAGTCTGGATTGACAAGACAGGAAGTGCCTCCAAATATCCCAGAAGTCTATGCAGTTCTAACTGCATAGACTGGAAGGGTATCAGACTGCAACATCCGCAGGCTGGTACTCTCGTGGTGCAAAGAACTGGTGCTCTGCTCTCGTGGGATTTGCTGCAGTTGGATTATGTATTCATTGTTGTTCCAGGGACTCTCTTGCTGTGTTTTGGACTTATTCATTGATACAAGGGTTATATATTCACTGCAGGGACTTTGCTGTCGCTGTGTTTTGGATAACTGCTCGCTGGCTTCATGGGCCGACTTTGATGCAGGTACAAGAGGGTGTGTGTGTGTGTGTGTGTGTGTGTGTGTGTGTGTGTGTGTGTGTGTGTGTGTGTGTGTGTGTGTGTGTGTGTGTGTGTAAAAGGATATATTTGGGAAACAAAGAATACACTGTAGCAGAAATTGTCAGTTATTGAAGACCACCTGTCTTTGAATCTTTCTGTACTTTTTTTTTTTCATTTGCTATACAACAATTCCTGTGTCTTTTGTGTGTGTTACAGCACTTCCTGGCCTCTTAAAGGCAAGCTAAGATGGTTATGTTGTATTATTTTATTTTAATATAGCTAGTCTTTATTAACCAGGTAATAGTCATTACACGCACTTTTCTGTTTTGAAGCAGTGGCCCATACACTTTGGAATGGTTAAGCATATACAGTAGTACAAGTCTGAAGGCAAAGGGATATCAAATCCCGGGCTGCAATATGTACCTTGCTGCCATAAGCCATTCTATTGTGTTGTCAGTCTGCATATGATACTGTTGTTCTGTGTTGTATTTATTTGCATTTGTTTTGCCTCATATTTTGTTCTGTTCTGTTCCTCATAACATCTATGGTTTCTGAATACTTAGTTCTAAGATATTTGATGATGCAGTGGTAGCATTGTTGTTTCACAGCTACAGGTTTTCAGGTTTGATTATTGGCTGGGGTGCCTTCTGCATGTCCTTCCTATGTTTGTGCGGGTTTGCTCGTGTCCTTCCATGTTACAAAGACGTGTCTGTATTATTTCTTCCTGGGCCGCTGCTGAAAATAGTTTTTTGTTCCAAGTCAGACTTTCCTGGTTAACAAATGTTAAATAAATAAAACTGACAGGCATCTGAATTTCAGACTTCATATTCTTCAGAAAGTACATAGTAACAGAAAACCTTTTATTCTAGCAATTTTCTAAGTTTATAAGATGAATACTTGAAATTTGTCCCTGTTTTTGGGACTGTATTCCCCCATTATTGGCTTCGTCCAAGTTTTTTTGTGCTAAGGTTGACAGCTATGGCAAGAACTGAATTCACTGAATATGTTTGAGGGCTGTATTCCCCCATTACTGGGTTTGCCCAGGTGTTTTATGCTAAGAGGTTGACAGCTATGGTGCGAACCGAATTCACTAAATGATAGCCATTTAAGTTTCAGTCTTCCTCTCTTTTGCAAAGCAGCTGATTTGGCATAGCGGTATGTTGTTCTGCCTGTTATGCACAGGGACCCGGGTTCAAGGCTGGGCAGTAAAATGTATGGTAGTAATACAACATTTTATTCTAGCAACTTTCCAAGATTATACAAGCAATGTTTAATGTGTCCCTGGTTTTGGGGCTTTTGCCCCCCCCCCAATAAATTTTGGCTTTTTCCAGATTTCTTGTGCTGCGAAGTTGAGATACAGTTGAATACTGAGTAGATTTTACAAGGAGCTGAGAGCTGCAGGGGAAGGGAAGTTTAGTGCTGCTTATGCTGAATTTGCTTGCATTGTTAATAGCACAACAGGTTGTGTACTTACTTTTGATGCAGAAGGCTGCGGGTTCTACTCCTACAAGGGATGGATGCTGCCATACTAAGAATGTTCTCTTTGGCGAAGATACTAACGATGAACCTGTTATCAGTTTGCCATCCATTTCCTATTGCAATATTGCTAGCTTATTTTTTTAATGTAATATAGGCAATTTATTCCTCAGGGGCAACAGACAATTTATTTGTAGATGAAACAATGAAATATAAAGTTGTTTGCTAGCAGCAACCTCTTCATTAGTTACAGATCTCTTTAATGTGGAATTATTTAGATGACTTACTTCTGCAGAGATTGTGCATATTTACTGATACTGGTGGATTGTATAAGTTTGAGTAGACTTTTTTATGATGGAAATGTTATCACTTGGGCAGTTTTGTCATTATTGGTGCATGCATTTTGTTTCACTGTTTACTGGAAAAATGTTCAAAATAAATTTAAAACACCCTCTAACAACTGTAGTGTATTATACAAGGAATATAATTTAATACAATCAGGAAGGTGTATCACACATCACATGTATGTTTTGTGTGCAAGACGCCTATCATTTGAAAACAGACCAAAGTTAATCTTTATACTACCCGAATGTATTTTCTTTGAATGTGGATTTCACTGCTATTTCAATGAATGTGTTTCAAGGGCAGAGTTTTAATGCTAAGTTTATTTTCTTTGTGAGACTGCATTGCTTTGTTTAGCAGATGTTTTAGTGTTTGTGCTGTAAAATACAAAATAAAACTTTCAAGTGAAATCCAAATCATCGCAGAAGTAAAGCAGTATGCAGATTGCAGTGTTTATGGTAAATGGGGCGAAATAGCCAAGTAATGGGACATTGAAATGGCTGCAGGGGGTGGCTCCATTCGACCATGGTTTTGTGAGGGGGAAAGATGGCAAACTCAAACAGCCCTGGCTCAGTTGAACTATACCTCTCAACTGTCCAGGTTTTCACATAATTAATAGATTTTTGCTTCTTCTTTTTGGTTTGCTTCCCATAAAATTTGTGGTTTTCTGGCAAATCATTTAGGAATTAAGTTACTAAATAATGACAGACATTGAGTTTCAGACTTCATAACCTTCAGAAAAATGCATGCTAAAGCAAGACCTGTTTTATCAACTAAGTTTATACAAGAGCAATTTTTAGTACTGTTTGTGTGTTCCCCCAATATATTTGGCCTTGTCCAGATTTCCTGCATTAACAGGTTGAGAGGTACGTGCAAAATGCTTTATAGAATTGGATATATCCAAACCTCTCAACTGTCCCTGATTTTGGCTCAAAGTGTTGCTCTCCCTCTAATCCCTCAGCAAAATGTCAGTTTTGGAAGAAAATGTGGAGGGTTTACAATTAATAAATAACTGTAATAATCAGAGTTATAGATTACTTTTATTTCAGAAATGCATGTAGATTTGTTTATTTTGTCAGCTGCTCAAGCTAACAGTGCTAATATTAAAAAGTGTCCCTTCTTTGACAGGTTCCCAGCTGTATTGTGTGGCTATTTTTATATTTTTGCATCACATTTTTGGTCCATTGGTTTCTGGCAAATTACTGGCAAATCATTAAAGACTGAAGTAAGAAAATAATGACAGACATTTCAGTTTCAGATTTCATACCCTTCAGAAAATTCAAACTAATGCAAAACCTACTATTCTATTAGAAAGTTTATAAGAACAATATTTAAATATTGTCCTTAATTTTGGGCCTGACTTTGTCCAGATTTCTTGCTCTGAGGTTGAGAGGTATGAAAAATATGTCAGGGCCATCGCAGTCAGCCAGAGACATTTAAAGATCTTTAAATCTGCCCTCCTCACTGCTGCTGAGTCTGCTTGGCTGTGTGCGACAGCTCTGAACTATCCCCTCCACAACCCTGTGTCTTTGCCTGGGTTGTATCCCTCTAATTTCACTATTAGGGTGTTCCCCACAGAATACCCTTGGACTCGGTCAGGACATTGTCTTCTTCTACCACCCTCTACCACCAGAAAAAAGAGACTATCCCCTCCACAACCCTGTGTCTTTGCCTGGGTTGTATCCCTCTAATTTCACTATTAGGGTGTTCCCCACAGAATACCCTTGGACTCGGTCAGGACATTGTCTTCTACCACCCTCTACCACCAGAAAACAGAGACTATCCCTCCACAACCCTGTGTCTTTGCCTGGGTTGTATCCCTCTAATTTCACTATTAGGGTGTTCCCACAGAATACCCTTGGACTCGGTCAGGACATTGTCTTCTTCTACCACCCTCTACCACCAGAAAAAAGAGACTATCCCCTCCACAACCCTGTGTCTTTGCCTGGGTTGTAACCCTCTAATTTCACTATTAGGGTGTTCCCCACAGAATACCCTTGGACTCGGTCAGGACATTGTCTTTTCTACCACCCTCTACCACCAGAAAAGAGACTATCCTCCACAACCCTGTGTCTTTGCCTGGGTTGTATCCCTCTAATTTCACTATTAGGGTGTTCCCCACAGAATACCCTTGGACTCGGTCAGGACATTGTCTTCTTCTACCACCCTCTACCACCAGAAAAAAGAGAGTATGTCTACCTAGTCATGCTATATTATGTTTTAACTAAATGTTCCTGCTAAACTTTCAGACTGCCACTAGCTAAGCAGCCAGCAGCTACCCCTCCTTACTCCTTCATTTCCCCTCACAGTCTCCTCGGATGGCCACATAGGCTATCCTCTCTCCCCTTCTAGTACAGCTCCACGCCTGGTAGCTCCCTTGTTTGCTTACTGCACTACTACTTTGTCCACTAGATGTTATACTTTTCTCATCCCTATTTGGGATATTAGTACTGACTTCTGCCTTACACTTTTATTCTCCCTCCTTATACTAATCCTTTTCCTCCTTTACCTCTCTGTCTCATCCTCTCCCCAGGATACTTTCTCTTGCCTTGATTCCCTTCCTTCCCTGATACTTTTCCACTCTCCTCTGGTCTACTTTGTGTGTTCCCCCAAGGCTCCCACCCTACCCCCATATCCCACCCACCCCAGGGTCCTACATTTATATTTCTACAAGCCACACCTCCTACTACTGCTATCCTATCCAATTCACAGTCTCACAGATTGTGTAACTTCCTTCACTTAGTCACACCTACATACCACTTTAACCAACCCACCACTATCTCACTAAAGTCCTATACCATTACAGCCCCTTCCACTCTACCCCTACTCCCACCACACACCCCTCTACAACATATCAGGAAACCCTACTTCACATACAACTATCTTATCATGTCTACAACTATCCTCCACTCACAACTTAAACTACCTATCACCTTCTTACTATTATTCCTTCTCATTACTACCTACTTCTTAACCTCCTATGAACACTCCTTAACTATTTCTCTCTCACTTCCCTCAAAACATACTAGTACACCTACAACATACCTACCTTCATCCTATTTACCTACCTCATCACAAACCATATATCTACTTCCCAAATACCATAGACTATTTCATTGTAAACTACTAAAAACTAAATCAAAGAAAGTATTTGACACATCTCTAAAACACATATCCAAAAACTATGGTCTACTACTCCATCTACTTCAGGACAGTGACATACACCCCAATCCAGGCCCTCAACCTACAACTACTGAAACACACAGTCACCATATAAAAGCTCTCCTTCCTCCATCAACTATAACTACAAACATACTATCCTTGGCCCACCTAAATATAATGTAGTATCTGTAATAAAGTTAGTCAAATACACGCCCTACTAGAAGTACACAACTTTGACATTCTATGCTTATCAGAAACCTGGCTAAAACCATCTATTAAAGATACTGAAATTACCCCACCTGGATATAACATTGTTAGACTTGATCGCACCTCCAAGAAAGGAGGTGGAGTAGCTATCCTATAT
The DNA here is from genome assembly GCF_019279795.1 of Protopterus annectens. Taxonomy (NCBI): domain Eukaryota; kingdom Metazoa; phylum Chordata; order Ceratodontiformes; family Protopteridae; genus Protopterus; species Protopterus annectens. The sequence continues at coordinate 737,862,597 of NC_056745.1, read as the reverse complement.
AAATCTAACCTGAAGCTTACTCTTCTTGACCTTGCTCTTACCCAAAACAATAATGTCGAAATAATCTACTCTAGAGTTCAAATTAATACTACTAAATCAATAAACATCATTTGTGCTTATCTGCCTCCAGGAAATAATATCCCAACATTAGAACAACTTCTTGAACAACTCTCAAATTACCTCCCCAGAAACACTACTTCTTGGAGACTTTAACATTGACTGGAAATCTTGTAACAATGCTAACCCTACTTCCCATTTAAACCTTTTTGGTTTCAAACAACTAATTGATAGTGCCACTAGAATAAATAAAACAAGCAAAAAGAAACCACCTTAGACTGGGTTCTTACAAACTCCCCTCACAAAGCTACAAAACTGGCATCCTTCCTGATGACCTTAGCGATCACTCCCTCACATATGTCATTAGAGCTAAAACTCATCAAAACTTACCTACCTCACATAGAACACTATATTCAAAGAAACAATTTAATCCCCAAAGATTTCAAACAGAACTCTCACAATACAATTGGACCCCTCTAAAGCACCTCTCTCAACAAAGCCATAGAATATTTCAACTCAGCATTCCTTACAATCCTAAACCACCATGCCCCAAGTCGCACCATTAGAATAAAGACCAGAACAGCACCCTGGCTTACCTCTAATACTAAACAAAGATCAGGCTTAAAAATAAATCTTGGAAGAAATGGCCCTCTAGAAACCCAACAGACTATCAAACCTTTAGAGAGCTGAGAAACAAAACCAAAAATGCTATTATTTCAGACAAAAGAACTACTATGTAGAACTTCAGCAATCCACAAAAAAAGAACCAAAAGGTTCTGGTCTACTATCAGTCATCTACTTACCCCAGGTAAAATAGTAACACCTAACCCACAGAATCTAGACCCTGATAATCCCTCTTTAATAGCCAATAACTTCAATAGCTTCTTTACTACTTCCATACAAACACTAGCAAGCCATTTATCCCCTGATGCTTCCCAACTGATCTTAAGTAACACCAACAACGTCATTCCTTCCCTTCAACTTCAACCCATACCCACCTCCTACATACAATCTCTCTTACAAAAACTTAAACCCACTACCCCCTCAGCAGATAAGCTTCCTGCTGAATTCCTTCAGGTAGCAGCAAAAGCTATAGCCTACCCTGTTTCGATCCTAATAAACAGATCCATAAAAGAAAGTGATTTTCCAGCAATCTGGAAGATATCACACATCATACCCTTACATAAAGGAGGCAAATCCACTGACCTCTCTAACTACCAATAGCACTATTATCTCCACTAGCTAAAATCATGGAAAAATGTATACACAAACAACTACTTAACCATCTCCTTCAAAATAACCTACTAGCAAACACTCAACATGGATTTAGACCCTCACATAGTACGACCACTGCACTACTTTCCTTTACTAACACAATAAACTGTAACCATAATAATAACAAACTAACTGCTTCTCTTTTCCTAGACCTGTCAAAAGCCTTCGACATGGTCAACCATAAACTTCTCCTACACATACTAAACTCACTTGCCTTGGATTTTTCCTCCTTAACGTGGTTCTCATCCTACCTTGAAAACCGACAACAAGCAGTACTCTGGAAAAATTCTCTATCTGCTCTACTACCTATCTCCTTAGGAGTACCTCAAGGATCAATATTAGGCCCACTCTTATTCTCTATCTTTATTAATGATCTTCAATCATCTATCCACAACACTACCTGCATACAATATGCAGATGATTCTACCATCATCTGTACAGCTCCCACCCAATCTGAACTCCAGTCACTCACACAATCTACCTTTTCAACCGTTGAACAATGGTTCTCAAAAGATGTCTCCTTCTCAACTCCAAGAAAACAAAACTATTACTATTCTCACCTACCCACAAATCTCCTCAACTACATTTTACTATTACTGCAGCTGACAATTCTCTTATCTCCCAGACTCTACTACCAAACTGCTTGGTGTTACTATTGATAATAATCTTAACTATGATTGTCATATCAATAACACTATAAAAGCAGTAAATAAAAAGATAGGTTCACTGTACAGAATAAAACCCTTCCTTACTCCAGAAGCACGGACCACCTTAGCTCAATCACATCTTATCTCCACCCTACTGTATGCTTCCTCTATTTACACCAATCTCTCTAAAGGTAACCTGAAAAACTAACTACATCCTATCATAATATAGCCCGTTTTGCCACAGCATCCCAGTACAGAACTCACCACTGTAATAACTTAAAACAATTACAATGGTTAGAACTACCTAACAAGCTTATCTATCAACAACTCTTAATTACACATAACATTCTTTATCAACCAACAAAAACACCAGCTCTCAGTAACCTCCTTACTCCCTACAAAAACTTGAAACAGTTATGATCTGCGAAAAGATACAAGTCACCACAACTAGAATTACAAATTCAGCAGGTAACTGTCTATTTTCAAACTCCATAGGGAAAATATGGAATAACCTCCCCACACATTACCTCACTAGACTCCTTTCAACTTTTCAAAACAACTTCTATTACATCTTAACAACTTCTGGCTCTGCTCCTGTACCAATCCAGACTAAATGACTTCTTAGGCTCTTCAGCTATACCTCCTACGTAAAAATCACTATCTTTCCCTGCTATTTCAAATGACTAAATTACTGTACTGTTCTAAAAAAAAAAAAAAAAATATGAATATATAGCTTAGGCTATTTGTTTTTTACCTGTTTTTTTTCGCTGTATTTTCTACTACACTAAAATGTATGCATTGTTGCTTAAATGTTTAACCTTGTTTTAATTGTGGAGCTTTTCTCCCCGGGCCTCCACTGAAAATGGAAATTATCCAGCTGGACTAGCCCGGTCAACAAATGTAAAATAAAATAAAATAAAATAAATAAATAAAATAAAAAGTTGTGACATACTTGTTGCACCCCACTCCCCTCATGTAGTGACTCTGGATGTGTCCAAGCAAGGCAAGGAGCAGTTATGCAGTGTAAGTGTGTAGAGTATCCCCCCCATCCAAGGTAGACACAAGTACTACAGTGGCTTTTCATCTGTCTTGCTTGATTTTGCAGAATGTTCTGGTTTTCTGTCATATTTTATACTGTTGATTATGCTTCTTATTATTCAGAAAGTGCCCGTTGCTCTGTGTTTAAGTAGCAATGATTTCATGACCATCAGGTAAGCTTGTCTGAGATTGTAAGATGCAAGTAAGCTTACTGTTAAAGAATTACCAACATTGAAAGCCTTTTTGTTGTTGCCATGCAGAGAACACTTACATAACTAGATAATGTATAAGCCTTGGGTATTGAAATGCATATGACAGTATTTGTAATAAAGGGCAGGATTATAGTATTTTAAGAAGCTCATTATCTTTGTTGGAGCCTTGATGTCATCTTTGCAGGATTTACCCATAAACTAAACAGAATGCCAGTCTATCATGTGTGGTCCATAACCTGTGCAGTAATCCTTTAAGAAATTTATCTTGAACTTGTTCCTTGTTTGCTCTTCATTTTTTAATTTGATCATGTCTTCCCAATGAAACAAGTAGATAGTTGTCAGGCAGCAGGTCTTTTTTGGATATCATTGCTACTTTCAGCATGTTACTTGGTATTTTTTATAAAGCTGAATATACATTATAATTAGAACTGCAGTGCAAGAAGTGGTTTGAGATAAATGCTGCATGTTTTTCTTGTACTTGATTTTGACTGGCATTCCAGTAATGTGTTTAAAAAGTAATTTATTTTTTCATGCCTCACAACCTTTTTGTTTCCATCTAGATATTAAGTAAGCTGTCAATGCACTGAAATATTTGTTTTCTTCTACACTTCATTTTGTCTTGATTGGACTCTCATAATGATGGTTTGGCTCCCAGGGCATTATATTTAAAGTTCCAGTTTTTATAGTTTTGAGCATAGCCCCTCCCCCTTTTAGTTGGCCACACCCCTTCCCATTGGCCCCACCCATTCAGCTGTCTCCTGCAGCCCCCCTTCGATTTGAAGTCACCAGCCGCCACTGCTATTAAGTTAATGGTGTGGGAAATATGGGTGGAGTACTCAACCTAACCTTTCTTTGTCACTAAAGCATGTATATTTGTATATGTTCCAAAAGTGATCAAGAATCTTCCTTTGAAATGATTTTAGACCAGTAAGTTCTCTAGTTTCTACTGGAGGGATCCTTTTTCATTTTGCAGAAACACTTTTGCTGAAGTTTCCTCCTTGATTGTGAGACTAAATGAGGGTCAGACTACTGAAAAGTGCATTATTATCTTGGTTTTAGTGCACAGTAATGTTTCAGTATTAGGACGCCAATCCTTGCAAGTTTGCTTGAAATTCCAAATGTCATAATGGCGAGTTTTGCTGTCATTTATTGTTAGTAGCTTTCTTCTAACTAATGGGGCAATGTGGCAAAAGTATTTTGCAGGGAAAGCTGTAATTTCTCAGTTGTGACACCTGATTTATAAAGAACGATATAGTGTAGAGGAGGGGTGTCCAACCTTTTGAGTTGCAAGGGCCGCATTGAGTCAACAGAAATGGTCTGGGGGCAAACGGCAAGTGAGGACAAAAAAGAAAAAAAAAGGGCTCTCACATAAACTGAAGAGCAAAACAAAAAAGCAAAAAAAAACAAAAAAAAAAAAAAAACAACGCATCATAAACTAAAGAGCAAAAGACCCCAGGTTTATGCGGACTAATACAAAGTCGGACCACTGGCTGTACTGTAGGTGAATTTGAACAATAAACAAATTAATAAATGCATAATATTTGCACTCCTGTACGTCTGCGATTACTTGTAATTCACCAGTAACTACATGACATGTAGTTGGATAAGGTACACATACTAAAACTAACCCTTGTAGAAGGTCTCCAACCTGTGGTCTGTGCATAATTTTACAGAATAAACAATCTTTTTTTCCCCAGAGACTAGAAAGCTGAAGCATGTTTATTATACTGTACATACAGTTGCTGTGTCCAGCTATCATGACCACTCCCCCCACCCACCAACATCCACCCCATACCACAAAACCTGATAGGGCAAGAAATATGGTAAAGCCTAAATAAAATGAAGTGGAAAAAGCCCCAAAAGGACAAATTTTAAAAACTGCTCTTATAAACTTAGAAAGTTGCAATAACAGGATTTGAGTTAGGATGCATTTTCTGAAGGATATGAACTCTGAAACTCAAGTGTATGTCACCATTTAGCTTTAGCCGGCGACTTAATCCTCATCGATTTACCAGAAAATGACAAATTTATAGAGGGGAAAAGACTAAAAATAAGACAAACAGACATTCTACGAACATCTGAACAGATGAGAGGGGTCACCACCCTCTCCTTCTGCACCAATTGCACCCCCTCCCATAAGCAAAGATAAATTAACACACACATTTCCTTGAAGGCTTCCATTTTACTACACACGCTAGCTAGAAAATTAATTGTTTTGAACCTTAGCTCGAACTCTCAATATAAGGAGCACTTTTCATTTACAGACAGACTTCAAGACCAATGCAGCCTTAGAAAGTGCTATGATAACTATGCATTGCCACCTGTAGCTTCTGGGGCATTTTGAGTTCATCTTGTTCTGCAGGAGACTATGCATTGAATGCAAGCATGGTTATTTTACCATAATCTTTTACATTACAGAATATCTACAAATCCAAAGCCATGTTATTCAATCCTTATTCCATTGCTGAATATAGACCCCAGTTCCTTTCTGTTGTATCTCAAGACAACATACCAATTTCACTGTAAACCACGTTAAACACGTGTGCATGGGACTCACTCTATCCATGAGGATGATGTTTTTCTGGCTCAAAAGTTACTTGAATAAGAAAGAAATAAACTGTTGCCAATGCAGGCTAGTGGTTATTCCTGCTGGATGACTTAAAAATGAGGTCTTCTCTTTTTTTAAGCAGTTGTTAAACTGCATTACATGCAGTTCCCCGTAAATAACCTTTTGACTGATATGATTTATGCTTACCAACTAACTTTCCCTCATACTCTCACACACACACACACACACACACACACACACACACACACACACACACACACACACACACGCACACATGCAGACACATGCACACACACACACATACATGCGTACACACGCACACACATGTACACACACTCACACGCGTACACACATGGATACATAACTCGCTTCATCTGTATGAATATCAGTACTGTTGCACAGGAGCTTTGTGAATGTTGTTTCCATGTACAATGTTAATAGCATCATTATATGATTTGTGACTATATTTATGATGTCTTTGACATCAAAAGAAGTCTTTACTCATAGCAAACATAATTACTGTTTAGTTCTGTTACAATTTAAGAACAAGGGAGCTTCTCACATCTGCTTTCTGCAGGACATAATTAATCTACCACCAGTCCAGCTAATCATGGGGAATTTAAAATGTGCAATGGGCAAGCCATGCATTTGCCTAATCATTAATGCCCATCCTGTCCAAAAGGTCTTTTAATGCCCTTTCATCATGTTATAACTTCTTTCATTTTCTGATATCATTAGAAAAGGTTCAGTCTTTTTGAAGAACTAGCATCATTCTTTTTTTCTCAGTAATGCACAGGTGTTGCATAGCCCTTATGTGCTAATAATAATACGCCCAGCAAACACAGTGCCTTTCCAGGGAGACCCAAAAACACAGGCTGATTAAGTGACTTGCTTATGGTCACACATTAGGCAAACGAAAACTTGGGGAATCAAACCCTGCGCTATAAGAATTACAGCTCACAACCTTAACTTCTGCACCAACTGCCAGACCTCATGTACATATTTTCTGTACATAAAGCACAAAACTGTGCCCTTCCTGCCACTACAGTAAATATGTCTTTTGTTTGCGCCATAAGGTTACAGCACCAGAATCCTAGATCATTTTATTTGGCCAAATGATCAACCACTTTACTAACCCATCTAGTCATATTGCTCTTCCTTTCCATTATTTTTAAAAATTTTATATCCTACTAGCAAATAAAATCAGCAAGAAACCCTCCCATTTAGTCAAAAAGGAGGTTGTTATATGTACTGTAATCATACACAGGGGTTTCGGTATGAGAGAAGGGAAAGAACTTCAAAACTGATTTGTTTTCAGAAATTACTGGAAGATGAAAGATGATTCACTTTCACATCACAGGACAATTCTACTATTAAATCTCTGAGTTTTTGCAAAGAGTCAGAAAATATAGGATGAATTTCAAAGTTTTGGAAAGTTGATAATCCCAGATCCATAGATCTAATAATGTCGACTTATCCACAAGATGTTCCCACCACAGTAGTAGGTGCAGTAGTAGTATAAAGGGAGCAGACACAGTGTCAAAATACTTAACTTACCTTTTGCTATGTTGTAGTGTAGTCAGTGTGTACACAACGAAATAAAATAAATCCTCTCTCCACGATCTTGCTCCTTCCTTCAGCTTTACCAGTAATATAAAAAACGCCAGAACGGTGTTTTCGCGCATGCGCATACCAGCGGAAAGACACTGGTATGAAAAAAACGTGAAAAAAAGAAAGTTGGCGCATGCGCAGAACAGCAAAAGTATGTGGACATGTAAACACATGGAAAAAAAGTTAAATTAAAATTAAATTTAAATTTAAGGGTCGCGGGCCGCATGGAAGAGCTCTGAGGGCTGCATGCGGCCCGTGGGCCGCGGGTTGGACACTCCTGGTTTGGAGTGGGGTATGGTTTTACTAATATCATTAATAAAGACAGGAAATAGAATGGAACTAGCACTAATCCCTGTAGGACAGCAGCTGTAAAATGTATTTTTTTGTGGTGGTAAGGTTACAAGTTTGACTGCTAATGTATTGTTTTGTAAGTAGTTGGAAAACCACTGAATTCCATTCCTACCAAAGTTAACTATTTTCACCTGTTGTAAGAGGATTTGGTGAAGTATGCTTTCATATGCCCTGGTCAGGACTATAAAGACAGCACTAAGATACAAGTCCCTTTTCTAGTGCACAAATAACAATGTCTGTAACAGCGTACATAGCAGTCATTGCATTGTGCCCTTCCTGAACATATGTTGAGAGACAGTAATTAGAATATATTTATTGAGGTGTTCTTGAATTTTGGTTATATAGTATTTTTTCAGGACTTTAGTGACTGCATAGTAGAGAGAGAGAAAACAGTAATCAGGAGTGTAACCTAATGTACATTTTTAAGATTTGGAATGATGAGCGAGTGCTTGAATTGCTTGTGAACGATGCCTATTGTGATCAGTAGCCTGAATATATGAGCTAGAGATTTGACTAGTAGTTTTGGTCAAAGGTTGAGAAGAACTGGAGTTGGGTTAGGACTGTTTTTGCATCTATTTTTTTCTAAACATTTTCTGACTTCCCTTGATGGCATTTGTCTAAAATACAAGTAATCTCCATGGTATCCCTCAAACAACCCCCTAAACAAGTATAGTGGGTCCAAAAACAAAACAGTGTAAGAAACTTCTCTGTGTGGAAGATTTTCAATTCATATATATCTAGTTAATCACTATTTATTAATAAGATCAGATAATGGTAGTAGAAGTAACAAAACTTAACCTCATCCTAAGTCAAAAAATAGTAAAAATATATTTTGAAATATTCTACAGAATTACTAAGTATTCAAAGGTTATTCAAGCAGGGTAGACAGTCTGTTTCCAGTCAGAAATCCTTTATTAAGCACACAGACAAGTGATCCAAGTAAAACAAAAATAACAGAATAATAGTTTCATCATAAACTTTCTAACTATATATGTACTTTTTATCATGTATGGGAGTGGTTTATTGTGCTCTAAAACACAGTGGATTGGTATGCATGTTAACAAATTCACATCCCTTACCCCACCAGTGTGACATTCGAGCTGATCCTGCCCTACTTAGTAGCTATCATAACAATATAACTCTTATGTACTTTAAATAAAATTAATAATGATGTGGTACCTCTTATTACAGTAAACTCTCAGTAAACCGGAACTCAAGCAACTGGCACTCTCAAGCAACTGGCAAAAAAAAAAATCGAAGAAATACAGTACAACTTTCGTGTGTTGTACTTACTGCCCCCCCCAACACACACACACACACACACACACACACACACACACACACACACACACACACACACACAGAAACATACATTATGTTTTTAGAGTTTTAGAGTTTTAGAAAGGAAGATATGAATACATTCCCTCTCTCCCCAACCTGAGAACACTCAAACCAAACAAACAGTATAGGGTACGGTATTAGTCAGGCTTATTTGTAATAGTAACTCTCAAGCAACCAGAAACTACAGTCATCAGGCATCTACCAATCCCCATGGGTGCCAGTTAACTGAGAGTTTACTGTAAGATTATTAAATCTGTGATTTTATCTAAGACAATATACTACATGGTTGGAAATATTTAAACCTTAGACCATTTGGCAATCTAAAAATATAAATATATACATATACATTTTGCATGCAAACAATCATTTGTGCAAACCATATTCTAATTCCATAACCTATTGTTAACAAAAATCACTTTTGTCCTTCCAGACTTCTTCAGGTCTGTGTACAAGAACCCTAAACAACTATCTAAAAAAATAGTAAAATTGTATAATTAGCTAATATTGTCATTAAACATAATTTCAAATAAAGTGGGAAAAAATGTGGTGATAGAAACAAAATAAACACTTCTATTAAAATTAGTTACCATGGTATTTAAAACCAACTGAAAGAATAAAATAAAATAAATTAATATAAAATTAGTCATGTAAGCAATGTGGCAATTTTCTAAGTTCCAGTACACTTTTAAATAAACAGTAGTAGTTTAATCCAGGCTTCCTAAAAGAGTTGCTTTAATTGCTACATTAGTTCACGTCTTTCCAGCATATTCTGGATGTCTCCTTCAAGATCACCCATGTCTATGTGATCTAGTATCTGGAACTTATAACTTGTGTGTCTTTTATGCAGAGCTGGGTGTTTGTCTAGTGCATTATTTTTACATCCAGAAGGGATTTATGCCAGATGACATGAAATCCTATGCTTAAGTTTATTTACAGTCTTACCCACATAAAATCTTTCACATATATTGCACTGTGCCCTATTACTTCTGTAGTGTAACAGTCACCCCTGCAGTGCTCTTAGTTTTTATTGCTCTTATTTAAAGAAAATCATTATCAGCTTGCTGTATAAATATACAAAATGTACAATTAGCTTTACATCTTTTAGTGTTTTTCTCATATATTCTAGGTTTAAATTCAACAAAATGTCTAATGTTCCTGGTCTTCCTGTAAATAAAGGCTGGGGCATCACCTAAGATGTTAATCAGATAAGGGTTTCCTGTGAAAATGGCCCAGTTTTCTTTAATAACATTTTCAATACTTTAGTAATTAAAAGTGTATGTCAAGATGCAGCTATTTTTGCAATTGCTATCCTCCATGGAATTTCTTAACATTCTCTTACCAGGGAGGTTGAGTGAAGGTGCTTCAGTCCTTTTCAGTTCTGTAATGGGTACCAGGATGTTGTTCAACATCTGACTTTCCTAGCTGCTCACTAGGAAATCATTCTCTAAGTTGTAAGGACAGTTTAAGAAAGAAGGAATTTTGCTAGTCTAGGTAACTTACCCTTGTAGCAAACTGTGAGTGAGTTTGAGTAATGTTGGGAGTCATTGGACAGCTGATGTACTAAGAGTGAATAAGTGCATACCACTGATTTAAAAAATGAAATGTCTGAAATTGTCACTGGATTGCTGTTTAAGAGTCTTTCTGTCAAAAGAGGATACATCCTTTATAAATTTACAGAAAAAAATGTTAGTAGCTTTAGTAGGCAGGTTTTGGCTTTCATCACTTGTTACTTGCATGTTCTTCTAAGAGCTAGGAAGTGGAAATAATTGGCTTGGTTTCAGGAAGCCTTCCATTATTTCTAGGTTTGTCTGTGTCTTTAACAATAGTTTCATAGGTGACTACTAGGCTAATGACCCTAGGGACCTTTTTAAGTCCATCCACACTTCCCAAATGTATCTGAAAGGTTCTGATACCCTAGGGTTATTAAAGGGGAATATGTAGGCTTGGGCATAGTTGGTCAAACAATTAGAGGCTACTTCTGTCTACTAGAGACACAGGTGTCAGGCCAGGAGTAAATTTCTGATTCTCCATCCACTGGTCCAAGTTATGTTTGAATTTGGTTAGGGAATAACTCCATCCATCTGAAGCCTTTTGCAAATAATGGATAGTCTCTGAAACGCATGCCTGTCCCTCCAGTACATCCTGTTTATGTTGCAGATAAGGATTAAGTCCCAAGACCATGTATTCTGATGCTATTTGTTTTGTGGGTGTGTAACAGGTCTATCAGAGCGAGATCAGAAGATGCTTTGTAGGCCAGGCATAGATCACCTTTATGCAAGCAGGATGCCTAGTACAAGGATAGGGCATTGAGGTGTCTGAGCTATATAAACTACATCAATTAATAGTTCACTAGTAGTCAGCCTAGTAGTCTCATAGAATATGTGTGCCATACAATTTACTACTCAACAGTGTAAATAATGGCTACCCTCTTCTCAGATAAATAATGCATACATAAACTTTTTTTCCTTTCCACACAGCCAACCATCAGGTCAACTCAGTGGCCCCTTCCTATGTCACATCTACTTTCCACTCCTACTCTCCCCCAGACTTGCTCCACCAGGGTTGGGGCTGATGAGGATCATTAGGGTTTACTGCAACCACATGTCATTCTTGCTATTGTAAGGGGCTATAATGACCTAACCTCATTCTCTTGTTTGTCAGTTATGTCCAAGGGTTAAACCCCTATGTGGACCATGCCTCCTCAAAGGGAACAACCAGATGGACACCCTTCCGCTTGGGATGGGCATGCCCATCCCTCCCTGCCAGCAACACAGACACCAGAGTGGCTAACTAAAACTGGTTACCAGAACCATATTTAGGGCTTTATTCCCCTAAGCCACATCATTGGTTAACAATGCATAAATATTCTTATAATTAAATATCAGTCATAAGAGCTTAAAGGTAAATAAATGAGCTTTACTCAAACACTAAAGAAAATATTGTTAATGCAGAATAAAATATATGCAGGTTGGCACACACAAGGTTTAAAAAAAAAAAAAAAAAAAAGGCAATAAACAGAAATTATGCATATAGGGAAAAAAGCTCCAGATGTTAACGTCACCTGGTTAGATTACTACAGAAATGCTGACCTAAGTAGATAGTATCCACAGATAGTTCCACAAAGACAAGGCAAGACGGCATCATATAAGCTACTAAAATACAGTTATACAGCGTATTTTCCTCCCCACTCTTGCGTGACATCATCAACTTGTTGCTGGAGAAACACATTCTAAACACAGTTCTCTTGCTCAGCATATCATCCCAGATGCACCTTAAAGTCTTTATATTAATTATGTTCCACTGGTCTTTCATTCTTGTTTTGTTACATTGACAATAGGTGCTAGCATGTCTGCAGCCTCATCACATTTTCACAGATATTCTATTTCAGATCTGGAAAAAGTATCATTTCTACCACAAGGCAACATACTTCAGATAAACATGAAAGGAAGGGATAAAAAGAAAACAAAATTAATCCATTCTGGGTCAGATAGATTTGTATTATCACAATTGTTTTTCCTTCAGCCTGGCATTACCCCTGGCTTCACAGTTAGTATATTTAGGAGGTCCTACCTGTCACTGTTCGTATTTGACCTTGTTGATTTATCTACTAATTAAAACAGATTATACTGACAGACGCATGCATCAACATGCCTATGCTTGTGTGATGACAGATCTTTGCTGATATCATCACCTACAAAGATTTATGTTCTGACAGTTAGTCTTGGAGATGATTCCAGTTACTGTAGCCAGGAAGATTGCTCCAGAGGGGGAAGGGGGAATGTATACTATTACAACAAGTGACTTGATGTCTTTATCAATATGAAAGGAGATTGCTGCACATTTGGAGTCTGTACTATTTTTACAGTTTGCTGGCTGCTGGGCTGGATATATGTTTTGGGTGTTTTCTGACAAGCAACGTAGTTCTCCTGCCTGGTAATTAGTTAGTTCTGTTGTCTGGTAACATGCACAGTATAAGGACGTTTGATGGACAGTCTGGTGATTTCAAACAGCTTTCAGAAGCAGCTAGAATTACAGCTTGTTTTCAGTCACCCAGGCTTCAGTGTTGTTAATCTTATTTTTTATGCTTTGAATATATTGGATTATGACCTGAGTGTTGAGATCCATAGAGTTATGTTGTCTGGAGCTACAGATGTACGCTCCTGGAAGAGTAGCTTCAAAACGTTCAGTGGTGTCCTATTAAGCAAACAGAAAATTTTCTTGACTTTTTTTTTGTTAGCTATTAAATCCTGAAATGTTTCTAGCCCTGCTGCTAAACAAATGTTGAAAACTCTTGACTGTAACCTCAGATCATACAGCCACACAGCTCATATCTTGCAAACTCTTCAAAGAGTAAATTACCAGTGCAGCAAACACTGCTTTTAAATCTCAGGTCCAAAGCCATGGGATTCTTTACCTCTGACCATAAAATCTTTAACATCTTATACTACACTCTGAACTAAATTTAAATCACATCTCCTCAGAGAAGGCAAATGTAAGTCCTTTACACCTAGTAATATAACTGATCCTTTTTTTGCCTAACACTTCATACACTTTATATCCATCCACAACCTCATTTTTACATTTCTGCACATATACATATGTATGTATATATATATATATATATATATATATATATATATATATATATATATATATATACATATATATATATATATATATATATATATATATATATATACATATATATATATATATATATATATATATATATATATATATATATATATATATATATATGGTTCCACTTGATATAATCAAATTACCAGTTGATCAAACTGCAAAATGTCAGGACCACAACGTCAGATACATGAACTATCGAAAATGAAGAAGATCAAGACACAGAATGTCGTATCTGGACCTGAAAATATCGCAGCATCATAAACTCTAAAAACTAAGTAAAAGCACACAGCTATCACATCGAATACAGAACTGGCAAGAACACAAACTCCCCTTACGCCCTGTGTACTCCATAGTCAACCATTAATTTAAACAACTAGTGATATTTCAAATATCCTCACATTTATGGCCAGAAGTAAATTATTTCAAGAAAACTATCCTCCTACATGTCCCATACAAATCGGTGCTTTCCAAACATATCACAAAAATAGTGACACCTGCACAAGTAGAAAATGATTCCAAATAAGTCATAATACTAAGCACCACACCAGCACTTCAATAACCAATATTTACAGTGATGCGAGATCAAAGCTTTAGAAGACTTGCAATAGCCTGTAAGAAGCTGACAATATCATAACTGTCCCTATTACATAGTGTTGTTTCAAACTGACTTTCACACTGACTTTTGGGCGATGGCGGACATCCTGCTGCCATACGTAGCCGTAATTCTTCCACTCTGTTCTGTTGTCTGGCCAATGTAGATATGAGAACTGTTAAATCAGTAGCACGAGCCTCCAAAATACACTTCAATCTGTGATGCCATCCTTCGCTACTGTTTTGTGTATGAGGTAAACATTGAACATTAAGCTGAGACACATTCCAAAACTCCATAGGAAATAAAGATGGAAATCACACAAATGCTGCGGTTCTAGTAGAAAATTTCCTAGGTTTACCTAACAGATACCAATCGGTGAAGTATCTCAAGAGAGGCTGTCCTGGTACAAGGAAAGACTGCTTTAATAAACTGAAAGCAGGTATTACTTCATCCTCTGACAAAAAAGCAAGAGCTATCAAGCACTTCACAGCATTCTGAAATCGATGACATTTGTTATACAAGATAGCTAAGCTAAGATTTTGCAGTTTCTGCCATATGTTCTGACAAAAGTGAAAGAGATAACCCTTAGGTACAATCCTATTCAAATTAATTCTCAAACTTTTGATAGCGGCTATCCCAAAGTTGCATAGTACAAATTTTACATTACTTACAAACTAGTTCTCCACCAGTAATGACAAAACACAGTGCCACATGACATTATAACTTTTCAAAGACTTTTTGCCCATAAGGGAATACAACAAAAGTACAGTTCTTGTGTAACTACCATACTTCACAAATCCATGTAGGCTGTACAACTGGCGACAAATGACTCCTTTGAAAAAGAAAGTACCATCCATTAGCCAGATTGTACAACGGCTCAAATCGTAGAGATTATTTACTGAAGTAACCACCAAAACAGTAAGGTCAGTAGAGCTATCTACATAGCGTTTATTGATAAACACTCCATCTTTCAACGGGAAATTAGACACATCAATATTCTCTAGCATTAATGTTCAGTTCCCTGACACACCAGTATGTTTTCTACAAAGTCTATCTACGTGTTGAAGTAATGCCTTTCGACTAGGTAGATAAGTAACTGTCTAAGCTACTAGAAGCCATGACAACATCAACAACTAAACAAGGGGTGTCTCGAGACAAAATAGCCTTTTGATTCAGCTCAGCACACATTACATATCTCTGTACTTCAGACGGATCACCAGTTTGACTATGAGCAGTACTTTTACATAATTTCTCTCCGTCAGACATGGACGCAGTTATGGCTTGATCTTTACATTTAGTAACTAGTTTCTGTTTACAACACCAGTACCTTTTTAATATTCACAGTCCTCTCCAAGCTGTACACATATCCATCAATAATAAGAATATCCTTACCCTTTTGTGATTTTTGTCAAAGGGTAAAGATTTCCTACTACTCCAGAGCAGAAGTTTGTGTTTTCCGCCATGTTTAAAAGTTCAGATCTTTCTCTTAAAGTGACAAGCACTATTAAATAAATTAGCACGCTGCAACTTATAATGACAGACGCATACAGCAGTTAACTCAATTTACTGCTCTTGATATTGATATTCTGCATTTCATCTCGATCTTTTACATTTTTGATTTTTAGAATATTCTACATTGTGGTCTCGATGTTCAGTAATTCGATCATGTGGTAATTTGATTATATCAAGTGGAACTATATAAATATATATATATATATATATATATATATATATATATATATATATATATATATATATATACACACACACATACACACACATACACACACATATATAAATATATATATATATATATATATATATACATATATAGATATATATATATATATATATGTATGTGTGTGTATTGGTCCCTTGCATTTGACCAAACGTTCATTTGTTCCTCAAACACAAGGGTATAATTTAATGCTGACAGTACTGACGGACAAAAAGTAAATATGTCAATGGCACTGAATGTCAACAAAGGTAAAGGGGGGTACAGCACGCGTTTGTGTGTGTACATGTGTATATGAGTTAGGGTTAGGGATGAGTGAAGGATTGGTGTTGTGTATTTGAGTGCGAGTTTGTGTATTTTAAGGTAAGAGTTAGGTTAGGGAATAAATGTACTGTTGTTTATATGTGTTTGTGTGTCTGAGTCTATCTTGTGTAGTGTACAGGAAAGTTTTAATGACAGTAAGGTGTAGAACTAGGGTTGAGGGAATAGGCAGTGTTAGGGTTAGAGTAAGCACCCATTACTAAGGTGGTACGGGGGGGCAGAGCCCCCCTGCCATCTTTATTAATGGGTGCTAACCCTAACCATACACCTTACCTTTATTAACATCTTCCCATAACACTGCCACTATTCAGACAAATCTGAGGCTAGTGTTATGTGGAGATTAGTTTTAATATTGGTTGAGGAAACAGTGTGTGTGTGTGTGTGTGTGTGTGTGTGTGTGTGTGCGCGCATGTGTGTGCGTGTGTGTGTGGTCATTTACCTACTACACTTCCCTGACCCCAAATGTGAAGCTCCTAGAATCCTGAAATAAAGAAAACTATTGTTTGCTGATACGTATATTTTAAAAACTTTAATCTAATAATTCCTCATCTACTAGCTTACACCAGATCCCTTAATAGGAACTAAGATGACTTTCCAGCCGACTCAGCAATGAGTGGGAATGTCAAGATTTTCCAGTTTCAATATTCTGGTATAAAGAAACCATCTGTACACTCTAAAAGTGCATAATTAATAATTAAAAAACAACCCCCTTACATTCACACAGTGCATATTCCGACCCTAACCAAATGTACATCTTTTTACACTAATAATAAGACTACTCAATATTTGACCATTAAATTTTAACCATACACCATAAATTCCATAATAAAGAAAATGCTTTGCCTTTATTAATCCTTCTTGACATTCCCTTTCAGACTCTTCACCCCCATATCCCTCACCTCTTCTTACCATCCAGAGCTGCAGCACCTGCTTTTTTTCTGAGAATAAAGACACATATTAATACATTGGGTAACAAAGTAAACCAAATGAATACAATTGTCCCTTTTCAGGGGCAATTTTGGAGCCAGACGCATACAGATGGTAAATGAACATGGAAGAAATCAAATTCTATAGCCTTAACTAAGGAAGCAACACATTAACAGCTTGGAGCCTGAATCTTCTGTGCTGACAACTAAACATTGATTGTGGTATGGAGTTTATTTACTGCAAAATCTTCAATAAATCATCCAGATTTAGATGATTCTACTCACTGTTTTCCAAAGTGTTCAGTATTTTTTCTGTAAAACCATATTAGGGCCTTCAGTGTTTTAACACAGTACTGTTCTTTCTGCTTCTTGCAATGGCTGAAGATTTTCTCATCTGGTTGGAATGCACAATTAAAGTGTAAAGGTTCATCAGTTTGGGGGATGACAAGATAATTACTCTGAACAGTTGCTTCAAAGTGAATAGTTGTAATAGCTATGGCTATAAATTTAGTTAGAGCAATGTTTATTATAAACTTGCCAATTTTCAGTTTTTTGAACCTTTTTTATTTGCCAGTTTTCAATATTTTAACAATTATTTAGTATGCAATGTACAGGACCTCAGTTATACATCATGTTACATTCACTACACAACTCTGTGCTGAAATATGGTTGCAGACAATTGCAATAGCATTCTTTTGGAAGAAACTGGAAAAGTCTGTCTTTTCTATTGAACTTTGATCTTTTGACCATGTATTAGTAATCAAAATTTTGCTAGGTAGTGTCTGTTTTTTTACCTCAGCCTTTTTAAATATTGCCTTGTCTAACAAAAAGAAATCCAAAAACTGTGGAGTATGGGTTGATTTCCAGTTTCTTGTGATGTTCTTCCTTTCACAGCAAGAATGGTCCATAAAAGATAGCACTGGTGTGTTTTCACTGTGCTAGGTATAGGAACATTAAAATGAACCAGTTCTTCTTTTACTGTTAACATATCTGACCAAAGATCTTGTATTAAATAACTTCAACTGATAGTCTTTAACAATGTACATTATTATATAATACATTTCTGATCAGCTTTAAGTTCTAATTTATATCTCCAACAATCTACTTTGCTTTCTTTCCTTATGTTTGCATTCCTGACTGAGGTGTAGAAGGCTCTATGTGAGCATTTCGGTATACATGGATTTGGTCATACGGCCAAATGTCAAACACAACATGTTCGAAAGCAGAATGTCAGGTCTGCATAATTGCGAATGTAATTATGTCGAAATGCCAAATATCCCCCCTTTTTGACCTATGGTAGCGCTTGTTTAGGTGGTAGAGCGGTCGGAAATGTTGAATTCCGAATTTTGTATGACATTCTGACCATTCGATACCTAAATCTTTGACATATAAGTTTGAAGAAAACCCTGTTCGACATTCGGTTGTCAACCAATTCCATGTAAACCGAGCATTTCAATGTGAATGCTATCCAATACTGAGTTAAAGAAGTTTCGCCATAGATCTCATAATTATGTTTTTTATTACCCTCCAGTATACCCAGCTTACCACCTTTAGATATAAACTTCCATAATTTATTGTTTAGTTCTTTGTTACTTCAAACAAAACACACAGCAAGAAACATCACATAAGCACCTGTCAACCTCTAGTCTTACTCTCTCTCAACTACTAACACCTCTTAATTTCACTCCTCCATCTTCCCCTGATTTGACTCTCATTACTTCATGGCATTTTCAGGATGATGTAAACCTGAAATATAATTATGTAAAATTGTAAAATGTGCATTTCTCTCATAATTATTTCTACTGCTGTTAATTGATACTGTCTAGTTTTTGTTATATGTTATTCATTTCTGATTTTTTTTTTCATATGTACAACTTTCTGCCTTTTCTGTTTTCTGTACTACTTTCTTTGTCTTTGTGAAGTACTTCACCCAGGCAGTACCAGCAAATGGTCGGTTGTTATCAGCATACTGCCCTGGTAAAAATAAAACTACTCAATAAATTCCATCAGTATCCACAGTAATTAATAATAAATAAATAAATAAATAAATAAACTTGGAAATAAAAGTACAAAAACAGCCTTATGTACCAATTTTAAAAATGTGTTTTTGCTGTTCTTTATAGTGTCATTTTGGGTGTGAGAGGTGGGAACTTGGATGAATTAGATAATAAGGAATTTGTCTGGCAAGTAAAGCTGAATGTCTGTAATATTTCTGGCTCAAATTATTTTTTGAATTTTAATTACATTTTACAAAAACATTTGTGAGTAATTATAAATGATTATATTTTATGAGTGCACATATTTTTATGACTGTATACTTATTTCTATATAAAATGTATATTCATTTATGTTTATTTGTTTGATCTATTTGATGTTCATTGGATGTGTTCAAAGATCATGTGATTGGAAAAACTATTTCAGGTCGAAAGCTAATTAGTGGGGGTAATTCAATAAAGCCTACAGGGAGCTATTCCCCATGTAGGCATAGTGGCATGGGCCAAACACGGAGATAGGAGGTGGAGCGATCCAGGAAATAAGGCTAGGGGCGGGCACGAGCCTCCCAGCACTATGCTGACATGGATGCAATCGCAGTATGTAAATCACCTCATTTGCTGGTGAAAACCATGCAAATTAGGTGATTTAACAATCCAGGAAGCAGACAGGCATCTGTGTAGGAACCGTGTCTGCAGTAAAACTGTATGCAGTTAGTAACTGTGTACCAGACTGCCAAAAAAAAAAAAAAAACGAGGCTGTGACAATCAAAAGTACAGCATGTTATTAGGTGCATTAGGCATGTCAATGACCAAAACTATGGCCATTGGCATGTAAAAGTGATGCAAAAGGTAAAAAAATCAAAAGATTTTTTTTTTAGCACATATGCCATGTTTAAACTGAGCACAGTGGTGCGCAAACATGCAATCTTGCAAAAATAAAATTAAAATAGTAAAAGGGGAGTATGAAAGGTAAAATGAATTTTCCCATTATACTGGCCAAGATGCAGACTCATACAATGGTTGCTAAGGACATACGCTCTCGTGTAGTGCTGTAACTAGGGTATATGAACTTAGGTGTATGTAAATGAGCTAAGTTTACTGAATAGCAAAATGGGCCACAGTGTCCATAGGTACCTAACTGTTTAGGGGCTACAATGTGGTAGTGTAGGCAGAACAGGCAGCTGACATGAAAAGGGTGTGTGTCAGGGTTTATATAAGCAAATTGGAGCTCAGTGGCTTCTGTTTGCGCTCAGCTAAGCACAGCTAAGTGGGGGGGTGTCTGAGGCTGCTAAGCTGTGCTTAGCTGGTTAAAGAAATGCTGAGTGTGTTCGTTTTCAGGGGAGGGCTCTTTCTGCTCAAGTCATGGTTCCACTGCCTTGACATATCTGGTGGAACCCTGCAGTACTCTCCAGCCACATGTGCACACATGTTCATAGTATCTGCCATGTTACACAATATGAACCTGCGGAAACAGCTGTGGCAAGAACATCATAGGGAAGGGGACACAGCCCCCCACCATTGCCAAGGTCCCCACAGGCACAGGGGGACTCAGATGAGGAACCCCATAAGCTTGTCCCTGTAGGCATGCGCAGTACACCCTGGCCTTGGCAAAGAGGCAACGCATAGCACATATACTTACACCCTAGGGACCCAGAGACTGACACCTCACTCCAACTTGCACACACATTAAAAAGGATGCCACACACACATCACACTACTTGTACCTCACATATATAGGCTGTGCACTGCATGCATCTGACAGAGTCAGCCCTGAAGCACTGTCCTCACAACTGCTGCAGGCACAAGGTAAATCACTCTTCTTAACAACAAATGAATGGAACAGTAGACTGTAGTAGCATATCTATGGTATTGCTGCATGTATGCAAGGGAATGGGGTGGGCTACTGGGATAGCAGCAGACAACTGACAGCTATGTGGGACAACAGAAAATGTCCACCAAATACTGACTGCCCCAGAATATGCAGTAGTACCCAAGGTGCTAAAACTCAAGGCAGTATATGTGGGGGACTAAGAAACTGTGGGTCATAGGTCATGTGAAGAATGGTAGAGAAGAGGTGAAGGCTGCCAGCCTAGCCAGGTAGAATTTTATAGATAATTCTATCATTTGTAAATATAAATATCAAACACAGGCTTGTTTCTTAAATGAAAGAAAATACTGTAAAATGTGAACTTCATGATTGTAGCAACATTGTCATCTGCTGTAAGGAAAACTAAGCCAAGCATTTCAAATGTTCTTTGAAATTAAAATTATGTTTTGTATGTCCTTTGAAGTTAGAATTTGGAGTCACTGAGTCTGGAGTAAGCATCCTGCCTATTGTTTTAAGGCTAAAGTTAATGACCAGAATTTACATGTGGAAGGGCCTTTGGGTATCTGATAAGTATTAGCTGGTGGTGGCAGTAATTACTACTGTATAGTCTGGGTAAAGGGACACAGCTGGAGAATCTGTGTCAGCCTTTCCCAGGAGTGTCTGTGAAGTTGTATAAATACTTATCTCAAAGTGTGTGTGTGGGAGTCAGCTACCTGGACAGGGATATGAAGCACTGGTAGGACAGAGAGGATACTGGAGGTTAGCTTGCAAGCTAGGCTGATATCTGAACCCTATAGTTGTGCCAGTGGGGAGTCTTATTGGGGACCTGGGGAGCAAGGGAGTAACCAGCCCCAGACTGACTGTGATCTCTGTGTGCACTTAAGAGAAATTGTACTTTACTGTGTGTATTTGTTATCCTTTCTCCTATATGAGATGCCCTCCCTGGTATCAGTGGTGAGGATTGAGACTCCTTGTTTGCTGGGACAGGGCACGGCCATCACAGGTCACATGCATGGATGTCAATGTTGGAGTCCCATACACACCTCTCAGCATCTCACAGTCATCTGTACAAAGCCATAAAGAAATGTGTGGCAAAGGCCCAGAAATAGGAATAGTGATGAAATATTGTTCTGACAAACTTAGACAGTGATATTAGAACAGGTCTTTCTGTTGTTTCTGAAGGGTAAGAAGTCTGATACTCAAATGTCTGTCATTATTTTCTAACTTTGATCTTTAATGATATGCCAGTATTTTCCAAGACAACCATAATACTATGCTAAATGGACCCAAAATATGAAGCAAACATCTGGACAGTCTGTGAAAATTTGTACAAATGAAATATATGCCCCCTTCCCCCAACACACCTGTGTTCCATAGAAATGCAGTAACATTTATGTTTGTATGGTAATAGCAGCAGATCACACATTCATACAGCTGTCCCAATCAATTTGCTAACTTGTTTCATGTCAACTATATGTAGGGGTCAATGTGCTATGTCTGTGCATGGTTAATACTGTCAGGAAATAGACAGCACTTACTGTTGGTTGCTGTGGCTTAGTGGTCTAAGTACAGTACTGTGGCTGACAGGGTCTGTGGTCTGAGACTGGCTGTGCCAACTATTTTGCATGTCAGCTACACCTATGCTAGGAGTTGTACACACTGTCCAGAAGTCAATTTTTGCAACTGCCACACATATGGACAGTACACAGCTTGGAGTAACCTATGCAGCGCCTAGTAGAACAGCAGGCTGTGACAAGTCAGTGTACTGCCAAGTTATAAATGGCTGCCATGTGACTGTGTCAGTACTGACAACAAGTCAGTGGGCACCATCCATAGTCCTGGAATGACAGGGTGTCACAGAATGTACACACACATGCCTCACATATCTGTTCTGCCCCCCATAACATTGCATTTGCCTGGCAAACTATGTGCAAAACAATAAAGATTGATGTGAAACATCAATGACAGACAGTTGAGAAGCAGATGTCATACCCATAAGAAAATGCAAGCTAATAGAAAACCATTCTACCAACTGTCTATGTTTGAAAGAACAATATTAACACCCTGTCCCCATGTCTGGGCCTCTGTCTGACTGTTATATATGGGCCTGTCCAGACGTCAGTCTGTAAGAGTTTGACAGCTATGGCCAACATGTAGCCTTAAAATAACACTGCAACACAAACCATCTGAGGAACATAGCAGATGTAGGGGTGCAATGATGGACAACCTGGTAAACACGTGAGGATGGTAGAGTCTTTGCCAACCGCAAGGGCTATCACTCCATCAACTGCCAGGTCATGTGCAATGCCCAGGGCATTATTATTAATGTGTGTGCTGGCAGCCCTGGCAGTTATCACAAATACCACATATGGCATGCCTCACAGCTGTACCAGGCATTTGCCGGGGGGGGGGACATCCCATACGACCATCTAGTGGGTGATGCTGGTTACGTACGCAAACCATAGATGATGACACCCAGCAGAAATGCCCACACACCCACTGAAGAACACCATAATGAGGCACACACACAAACTAGGAACATCATAGAGTGTGTGTTTGGGCTGTTCCAGTCAAGGTTCTACTGCCTTGACATATCTGGTGGACCCCTGCAGTACTGTCCAGCCACATGGGCACACATGTTCATAGTATCTGCCATGTTACACAATATGATCCTGTGGAAATAGCTATGGCAGGAACATTACAGGGAAGGGGAACATAGATCCCCACCATTGCCAAGGTCCACACAGGCACAGGGGGACTCAGAGGTGGAACCCCCTCAGCTTGTCCCAGTAGGCAGATGTAGGAGTGCCCAGTACACCCCTGGCCTAGGGAAGGTGGCAACGCATAGCACATACACTGACATTTTAGGAGCCCAGGGACTAACACCTCACTTGGACTCACATACACACAGTAAAATGGATGCCAGCCATATTATACTACCTAGACCTTACCTTGTACAGGCTGTGTATTGCCTGCATCCAACAGAGTCAACCCTGAAGCATTGCCCTCTCAACTGCTGCTGGCACAAGGTAAGTCACTCTTACTAACAAAAAATGAATGGGGTAGTAGACTGTAGTAGCATATGTATGGTATTGCTGCATGTATGCCTGGGAATGGTGTGTTTTACTAGGATAGCAGCAGACAACAGACAGCTATGTGGGACAAGAGGAACTCTCACCCAAATACTGGCTGATCCACAATATGCAGTAGGCTCTAAGCCAGTAAAATCCACTGCACTATGTGAGGAACTTACAAACAGTGGGGCCAAAGGACAAATGCATGGACATCAATGTTGGAGTCCCACACATAGCTCTAATCCTTTTACAGCATGAAATCTGCACAAATTCATAAATAAATGTGCAGCAAAGGCTCAAAACAGGGGCAACTCTTAAATATTGCACTTACAAACAATAAAAGTTTATAGAATAACAGCTGTTGCAGTAGCATGAGTTCTCAGAAGGTCAAGAAGTCTGAAACTCTAATGTCTGGCATTACTTTCTAACTTCAGTCTGTAATGTATTCACCATTATTTGCCACACAACCACACTTTTATGAAAAATAGGCCCAATTTATGAACTAATCATATGCACAGTCTGGGAAGATGTGTACACTTGGGAGGTATGCTCCGCTCCCCTCAACACACCTGTAGTCACATAGAACTGCAGTAACATTTATGTCTGTAAGGTGATAGCAGCAGGCCACACATTGCCAGGGCTGTCACAATCAGCCTGATAACTTGTTCCATTTCTGCAATAAGCAGAGGTCAATGTGCTATGTATGTTTGTGGTTAATAGTGTCAGCAATTAGGCCAGTAATCCTCTTTGTGAGGTACTTCTGTGGCCTTCCCAGCTGCTGCAGATTCTCTGAAGTACAGGCTAACACAGAAGGCCTTTGGCTAACGAAGTTCACAGATGACTGCAAACTAGAAGCCATAGCTGCATCCCCAAATGATGTGGACATCCTAAAGAAGGGCCTCACTGAGACAGATGCCTGGTGTCAGAGGCATGGCCTCAAGCTCAATGACAAAAAGTGCATTGTCATCCCCTTTAGTAAAAACTCTGTAACCATGAACTACCCCATAAACGGCAGTCTACTTAACACAGAATATGTGATAAGAGACCTTGGGACCCAGGTGGATGGTATTCTCTCCTTTGATAATCACATCGCCACAGTAGTCAGGAAATCCTTCTATGTGGCAAACCTCATCACAAAATGGTTCTCATCCAGGAAAAAAGAGGTCATTGTTCCCCTCTGCTCGACACTCATTAGACCCATTATAGAGTATAATGTCCCATTTGGTATGTACCTCACAAGACATCTGCAACAACTGGAAAGGCCACAGAAATACCTCTCTAAAAGAATCACAGGCCTAAAGCAGATGCCCTATACTGACTGTCTAAAAAAACTCCAGCTATACTCTGCCGCATATCGCCTACTCAGAGGTGATCTCTGCTTAACATACAAGGCCATGTCAAACCCAGAGCTGTTGGACATGCTATACTTAAAGAAATCCCAATCCCTCAGAGCCACATGCTCCAGGGATCTAAACCTGGTCATCACAATAAATAAAACATGCTGGAGGGATAGGTTCCTGACCCAGAGACTCCCCATACTCTGGAATAGACTGCCCATACACATCAAGCTGAGCGCCTCTTTGGCCCTTTTCAAAAGGAACCTTGATGATTGGATGGAAGATAGGAAATTCACTCTGGGGATTAAGTCAGTCACCCTACTAGACAGGGGACCAGGGAAATAAATATTCTGGGAAGAAATAGCAAGGGAATTGTTATGGCTAGGCTTGTATAGGCCCTAGGGCCGATAGCCTATCACCAGCCTATGAACCTATGAACACAATATCATAAAGTGGTGCATATATGGTGTAGGGTGACCTCCTCATAGGTGTCTGACATCTGCAGTACCCAGATATTTGCAGACTGGGTACATGTGCCTGATAGATGTAGACCCCCCGGTCAGATAAATGTGTATTTCTGCACACCAGTTGTACAATATGTGATGGCTGTCCACAGAGTTGGGGGAATGTGTCTGTGACATGCCAGACCCCTAGGGACACAGTAATGGTACATGAATATCTGGTACTGTATCCATTCCCTTAAGTTGGATGCCCAGTATGTATGCACTGCTGCTGAGCAAGAGCCAGCATCCCCCCAAAACTACTACCTATCACCTGCTGTCCTGCTGCTGGGGCTCACCAGGTACGCTAGCCATAGGTGCCAGACAATCAGATACAGGTGTGGAGTACACACTGACCTAGCCAGGGTATGCCAGGAATGGTCATGGAGACCTGCACAATCTGTGAAATAATCCTGTATGACATTGTCAGACTGAGAATTGCTCAATGATGGTACATGATGTGATATGCCAGCTGTATCCACCAGTTCATTCTGACAGTGCAATGCCCCTGCACTGGCCCAGTAATCAAGGAGCCTCAATCCTCACCACTACCACCAGTGAGGGATATACAGAATGGGAGGATGACAAGTACACACACAGTAAAGTGCAATTACCCTTCAGAGCACACAGAGATCACAGTCAGTCTAGAGCTGGTTTCTCCCTCTCTCTCCAGATCCCCAATAAGGCTCCCCATTGGCACAGTTATACAGTTAACATCTCAGCAGAGCAGCCAAGCCAAAACATCCATCATCCTCTCTGTCCAACCAGTGCTTCGTGTCCCTGCCCAAGTAGCTGATACACACACTTTGAGATTTGATTTATGAATCACACGCACACACTCCTGGGAAAGGCTGGCACAGGTTTGCCCCCTTTTGCCCACACTTAAAGGTAGTTCCAACTGCCACAATCCAGCTCTTTATCAGCTACTGTAAGGCTCTTACCAAAGGGTGATGATTCCTACTGTGTGATGTGCCTATTAGCCAAATAGTAAGAGTGACCAAGAACAAGGCTATTGGAGTGGGCTGTACAGTGTCACCAAATACATATACAAGTACTCTAAGAGTTTACTTAGTTCTATACAGACCAGACACAATTACAAGGTTTAACTATATTGAATAATAACTAGTAAAGGAACAAGATAATACTCAAACAATACAGTACCTACAGAATTCAGACTCACAGGGAATAATTTATAGGGTTCATAGGTAGGTACTGGGCTATCTGCCCGAAGGCATATATTAGCCCAGCCACATTGTGCGGTATTCACCACCCCTTTGATTAGTTCCCTAGGCCCTTGATCTAGCAGCTAGTACCCTTGGCCCCTATTTAGTAGAGCTGTTGGTATGATCCCTGGTGTGAACTTTCTGTTACCCATCCACTCGTCAAGGTTCCTCTTGAAGAGTGATAGTGAGGGGCTCTGTCTTATGTAGATCGGGACCTTGTTCCATAGCAAGGGAAGTCTTTGCAAAGGGAATCTATCCTTCCAGCATGTTCTATTCATTGTTGTGCTGAGGTTTATATCCCTAGAGCATGTAGCTCGAGTAGATTTGGTTTTGCTAAGATGGAGCATGTTCAACAGTTCTGGGTTGGATATGGCTCTGTATGTTAGACAGAGATAGTCTCTGAGAAGGCGGTATGCAACAGAGAAAAGCCTTAGTTTTTTCAAT
Source organism: Protopterus annectens (assembly GCF_019279795.1). Classification (NCBI taxonomy): domain Eukaryota; kingdom Metazoa; phylum Chordata; order Ceratodontiformes; family Protopteridae; genus Protopterus; species Protopterus annectens. The sequence goes on along the minus strand of NC_056745.1, from coordinate 737,834,881 downwards.
CATGCTGCATAGGGCAACTGTTTGAGGCCAGTAATCCTCTTAGTGAGGTACCTCTGTGGTCTCTCCAGCTGCTGGAGATGCCTAGCCAGGTACATTCCAATTGGTGCATTGTACTCAATAATGGGTCTGATGAGGGAAGAGTAGAGGGGCACCACTACATCCTTAGTTCTTGATGCAAACCCTTTCATGATCAGATGGGTCACATAGAAGGATTTTCTAACCACCTTGGCAACATGGTTATCAAAGGAAAGCTAACTATCTACTTGGGTCCCTAGATCCCCTATTACTTCTTCATATTTCAGGGGGTTACCTCCTATGTGGTAGTTCGCAGGTACTCTGTTTTTTCCAAAGGGGATTACTACGCATTTTTAGCATTTAGGTTGAGACCATGGCTTTGACACCATGCATCAGTCTCATTAAGGCCCTTCTGGAGGATATCCATGTCAGCCGGAGACTCTATTATAGCACCCAGTTTGCAGTCGTCCACAAACTTGGTCAGCCACAGTCCTTCAGTGCTTGCCTGTACTTCTGAGAAGTATATGCCAAACAGGATGAGCCCCAGGACAGAGTCCTGAGGCATACCGCTTGTTACCGGTCTGGATTCAGACATAGATCCCGCTACTCTTACTTTGTGGGATCTGTCTGAGAGCCAGTTTGCGATCCATCTTGTGATGTAAGGGTTTATGCCCAGGTTGGTGAGTTTATGAATAATATCCAAATATGGAATGGTGTCAAATGCTTTAGCAAGTTCAAGATAAGCCATGTGTACCTCTTTTCCCTTATCTATAGCCTGAGTAACTGTCTCAAAGAAGTCCACCAGATTCAGGAGGCATGATCTACCCTTGATGAAGCCAAACTGTGTGGGGTCAAGTGTTTGGAGGTTCCCAATATCTCCATTTATGAGTTCCATAATGATACGCTCCATTGCCTTACAGATCAGACTGGTCAGGCTTATTGGTCGGTACTATCCAGGGTCGGTTGTGGGCCCACTTGTGCAGCGGAACCACCATTGCTGTGCGCCATTCTATGGGCACATATCCTGTTGAGAGGCTGAGACTGAACAGGGTATTCAGATGCGGGGTTAATTCATCTTGGAGCTTGCATATGCCACAGCTCGGGACACCATCTGGTCCCATGGAGGCAGTGTTTTTAGCTTTAGATAGAGCTTTATTAACCAACGTATCAGTAATAATTGGAGTTACACAATCCCCTGGAATAGTAATAGGCCCTGTAGATGATGAGGGGGGTGGGGATTTGCACTGAACCTATCAGCCAAGATGATGGCAATGTCAGTGGGGTCAGTGTATTTTGTTCTATTTTGTACTAACTCAGAACAGACCTGATCATTGCCATTTAGGTTTTTGATGTAACCATAGAAGGCCTTATGGTTATTCTTGGCATCCTTGGCAACTTTCTTTTCGAAATTGGCTTTAGTTGACTTGAGGGAACTCAATTTCTTACTAATTTAATTTACTTACAATTTAAGACAACATTGCAGAACAGTCTGAAATAAATACAACAAACATCTAAGGTAATGGGTTCATAGGATGATACTAGGCTATTGGCCCGGAGGTCCTTATAAGCCTAGCCAAGAATTTTGCCCATGTTCCTTCAAAGTCAGCACCTAATTCCCCTGTCCAGCAGGGACACAGGTGGGATCCCAGGGTGTATGTTCTTTTTCCCATCCAGTCATCCAGGTTCTTCTTAAAGAGGGATAGAGAGGTACTCTGCTTGACATGGCGAGGGAGTCTATTCCACAGATGGGCAAGTCTTTGGGACACAAATCTATCCTGCCAACAAGTTCTGTTCATGTCACAGACTAGGTTAAAGCCTTGCGTGTAGGTTGTGCGAGTGGAGTTTGCCTTACTGATATGCAGCAACTCCATCAAGACTGGGTCAGAAATGGCCTTGTATGCCAGACACAGGTCACCTCTGAGCAGTCTGTATGAGTCTGAGTACAGGGACAGGGCTTTTAGGCTATCTGTATAGGATAGCTGTTTTAGACCCTGGATTTTCCTGGTCAGGATCCTCTGTGGTCTCTCCAACTGCTACATGTGCTTGGCAAGATACATGCTGAAGGGGACATTGTACTTGATAATGGGTCTGATAAGGGAGGAGTACAGTGATGTTATGACCTCCTTGTTCCTGGATGACAAACCCTTATTTATGAGCTGGGCCTTGTAGAAAGCCTTCTGTACAATGAAGGCAACGTGGTGGTCAAAAGTCAGGTTGCTATCAACCTGGGTGCCCAAGTCCCTGATGACTGATTGCATGCTTAGTATGTTGTTATTAATGTCATATGTAGTAGGGATGACATTTTTACCAAAGGGGATAATGATGCATTTCTTGGCATGCAGTGTGAGGCCTCTTGGAGGATGTTCATATCACTAGGGAATTTAAGACAGCACCCAGCTTGCAGTCACCTATAAACTTGGTCAGCCACAGACCACTGGTTTTGATTTGCACTCAGAAAAGTATATGCCAAACAGTAGAGGCCCCAAGACTGATCCTTGGGGTACACTACTGATTATGGGTCTACTACTAGAGGTGGCTTCCCCTACTTTGGCTGACTGGGTTCTATCAGTGAGCTAGTTAGCTACCCACCTGGTAACATATGGGCTGATACCTAGCTAGGAGGGTTTATGTATTATACCCAAGTGGGGAATAGTGTCAAAGGCTTTGACTAGGTCAAGGAAGGCATTGTGCACCATATTCTCCTTGTCCATGGCTTTGGTGACTGTTTTGAAGAAGTCAACCAAGTTTAATAGGGATGATCTCCCTTTGACAAAACCAAACAGTGTGGGGTCAAGCGTTTGGAGGTTGCCAACCTCCTTGTTTATAAGGTCCATGATAATGCATTCCATAGCCTTGCAGATCAGGCTAGTTAGGCTGATAGGACTATAATTGCCTGGGTCAGTGGATGCTCCACCTTTGTGTAGAGGGATGACAGTGGCTGTCCTCCACTCAGCTGGGATGAAGCTGGTGTTCAGGCTGTGGCTGAATAGGGTGTCTAATGGAGCTGAGAGCTCATGCCTGAGTTCATATAGGATACAGGCAGGGATGTTATTGGGTCCCATGGAGACTTTTTTTTGCCTTTGACAGGGCATTAAGGACCTGCTCTATGGTGACATGGTGATGAGGGAAGGTGGGAAGGTGCTGGGAATGTCCTGGTGTACTGATGGGGGGACAGGGAGGTGAAGTTTTCACTGAACCTCTCTGCAAACAGGTTGGCTATATCTATAGCATTTGTGTATGTGGTGTTATTGACCACCAGTTCAGAGCAGATTTGGGTGCTGCCTTTGAGATTGTGGACATATGTGAAGAAGGCCTTGTGATTGTCCTTGGTGGATGTGGCCAATTTGGACTTGCAATTAGCCTTAGAGGAGTTTACCAGTGACCTTATTTGATTGTTCAGCAAAAGACAGACTGCTTCTAACTTGGTACCTGCTTATTCGTGTTCCTGGACACCAATTTTTTCCTTCTGTTATAGAGTTTGTTTATTGCTGCTGTCCACCAGACAGGTTTACTCTTCCTTGAGGAAGATGATTCGCTCCTAACAGGTATTGCTGAGTCCATACAGCTATGCAGGTGCTCAAATATTTTTTTGGTGTAGGCTTTGACATTAGTGCTAGTTCCAACTGAAGGGATGGTGGCTATGAAGCTTCTTATACCTGCTCTGAGGAGTACTGTAGTCAGCTTTGGAAATGTTTTTTTCATTTGACCCTGACAAGGGGGAGTCATGGGAAATGGTGACTTCAAAAGTGATTGTTTTATGGTTGGATCTTACCAAAGAGGATGGCACTGTAGGAGTGCTACAGTGGCTACTCATGTTGGTTAGGTAGAAGATATTTTCACCTCTCGTAGGGGTGTCGACCAGCTGATCCAATACATTGCCATTGACGAAGTTGAGGTATCTCTGGCCATTAATGTTTGGGCTAGAATAGGTCTTGCACTCTATAGTTGGGTAGGTAAAGTCACCCAGGATCAGAATAGAGGGTTGAATCTTGATGGATTCAAGTAAGTCGAGATAGGTGGAGTGGATGTCCTGAATCATGGTTGGGGGTCTGTAACTAGATATGATTTGAATATGTGTTTGTCAACAATTAACTGCACTTGGAGTGTCTCCTGTGCCTCATAATTTCTGGCCAGCCTGGAGGTGTGTATGTCTTTGATAAATATTGAAACTCCACCTCCTTTGGCTTTGTAGCCCTCCACTTGGGGTCTGAAAGTATGGTAGGATGAGTAACCTGGTAAGGTTGGGGTGCTCTCCCAGCTTTGAACCAGGTTTCAGTGATTGCACAAATGTCAGCATCCTCCAGGGCAAGGAATGCTTGCAATGAGGTGCAGTTTCATGCTAACACTCCTAGCATTTAGCAGCATGACCTTTAAATTTCATTTATATGAATTTTTCATGTTGGTAATATTGTGCTCATTACTTTGCCTAAAAAAGCCACTATGTGGGGAGGCAAGAGCCTTTTGCCAAAAGCCTAAAGCCCAGGAGAGACAGATGAAGGCCATCTCTGGCAAAGCACTGTCAATCATGTACTGGCTTTTGACTGAGACAGCAATGATCCTAGATTTTTAATGTGATTGCATCTCTCACATATTGTGTTCTTAGGTGGTAGTAGTAGAGGGTTGCCTGTGTACATAAGGCAGTTGCTACACTGTCTCAGGATGCCCATATCAACCAGACTAGCAGGAGAAACCACAGGAAATTGTCCGTCCATGGTTATCAGAATCTGTGGAAGAGAGGTCAAGGACAGTAGAGTGGGTACTATCTGAGGAGAGTACCTATAGGTGTGAGTAGGGCTGGATAAAATCAATACAGTAGCTGCAGGCGAGAACATCACTCACACAGGAGTGCTGGTAAGGAATAAATGCAACTGAGATATCTCACAAAGGTTTAAAACAGCACAGTGGTGGTGTGCAATGGGCAGACAAGCACAATCCCACACAAATGATGGGTTTAAATACCACAAAAACAAAGGTAAAATAGAAACACTGGAAATGACCAACCAACCCTTGTCCCTGAGCTCTTAGCTCAACACCATATGCCAGACCAGTTTCAACCAGTTCACTTACTCCCAGTAAGTGCAGGCAGGCCCTGGCCAACACAAAATGGTGTAGCAGGAAACACAGGACTCACATAAACAGCAAATCCTGTAATCAGACTATGCTAAAGATATTTAAACTCTGTTTATGTCAATTTAACACAGGAGAACACATCCACACTTAAATATAACAGTAGCAAACAAGAGCAAACTGATTTAAACAAATTAACCAATTAACCAATAAAAAGCTCAAAAGTGAGCTCTGTTCCAGCAGTCTTCAATCAGACAAGTTCTAACTGCACACTCCTGCCACTAGGGCACAGGGGAACCCTCTCCAAAAAATGATGGTCTGGATTAGTGCTCAAGTTTTGCAAACAAAGCTAGATTCAGCTTCTAGTTTATGCTACAGCAAACAAGGCACACCAATTTCAGAAATAAACAGATCAAATAAGCAGGCACAATAATCCTTTAACCAGAAATTCACAGCCCAGAAGGGAAGAATCTACCATCTCCTCCCACAATAGTGCAGACCACAAACCTTCTTAATGTAAAATAACTGTCCTGAAGCCCAAGTGCGTAAACCAGAGCTAAGACACTTTTAGAATAACAGACACTAAGCCTTCAACCAGCAAAGCCCAACTTAGAATGATGTAAGTTACCTCTCCTGCCACAAGAGTGCAGACCACAAACCTTCTTACTGTAAAACCCAAATGCTTAAACCAAAAGGCTTAGAATAACAGTTACAATTTAATCAGGTTACTAACAAGCCGTAATAAATGCTGCAGAATAAGTGCAACTGAGTACTTTTAAGAACAGATAGCAAAAGCATAATAAAGTAAGGAGAAACACAAATACAGTAACATTTTTTAGGTTAAATGGAAAAGGATGAAACACTGATAATTTAAGTTTGGCAAACCAAGGAGGGGCCCTTCCCAAATGATCTCTCCCTACTCACTAGAATAAGCTGATAGGATGGGATTGGGAGGAGTGTCCAAATTAGATTTGTAGTAGGGGTGGGCAACTCAAAAACCACCAAATTTAAGAACATAACAAGGACTGGGTGGGAAGGGGAACTCTTAAAACTCCCAAAGAACAGAAAACTTAAAAACAAAGCAAATGTAATACTAGAATAAGATGCAAAATAGAAGTAATCAAACCTTAAATAAAGGGCTTGAAATCAACATTAAATGCAGAAATGACTGATACTCAGAGCAATGCCGACCACACAGACACTTCAGCTAACTATAGATATTTCTAACTAAAAGAGCAATGTTGTCTCTCAGTCCCTCCCACTAATTAACTGATGCTATTCACAGTTTGCAAAGGAATTCTTTGGTAACTTTTTTTTAACTGACCCTTGTCAAGAACTCTTAAAACTCCAACAGAACAGAAAACTTAAATCTAAACAAATTTCATACTAGAATAAGATACAAAACACACGAGATCAAACCTTAAAGAGCTTCAAATAAAAATTAAATGCAGAGATTGCTGATACTCAGAGCAATGCAGATCACACAAACACCAGACAGATATACTATATTCCCATCTATATGTAAACGATTTTACATTTTCCTAGTTCATTAGCATTAGCAAGGCAAATGCAGATGAGTGGATGTTGTCAGATACAAAGACACATACAACATGCAAAGGTCTTTCTCTGAGACAGGTCTGAAAGTAATCCGCATTAATGCTGAGTTAGCTCAGATTACATCAGTGTGTGTCACCTGCCTTCATTTCCCAGGCCAACAGCAACTAACATACATTTTAGCATCTCTGCGTCAGACGTACATATCTGTCTGATGTTTGTGTAGAACTGGAAGTCATAACACAGTTAAACACTTAAATTTTCAACCTAGTAATTATTTATGTTTCAAGACAATACAAAAACCTCTAGCTGTAGACATTTATGTCTGCTTGCAGCACTGAAACTGAGATAACCCATTCATAAAACAAGTTCAGCTTATTTACTTGAACTTTTGTAACTTATGCCTGCATGTTGGGAGGCTTCCAGCTTCCATTAATACATACATCTGCACAAGTAGCACTTTATATACATTTCTGTTCTTTGCCAGTACAATACACTGTGGTTACACTCCTGAAGCTCAGTCATACCTTTCAACTTCTTAGAGCAAGACATCTGGACAAAGGTAAAAATAAAGGGGGACAAAGGCCAAAACATAGTGACACTTCATAAATATTGGTCTTATACACTTAGACAATTGATAGAATATCAGGTTCTGCAGTCACATGAATTTTCTGAAGGATATGACGTCTGACATTCAGATGTGTGCTATTATTTTATGACTTCAGTCTTTAATGATTTGCCAGGGATTTGCCAAACAAAACACAAATGTATGAGTAAATGACTAAAAATATGAGGCAAACATCTGATCAGTCTGCAAAACTCTGGACAGTTGAGAGGTATGAGCTCAGTACATAACATACAGTTCAACACACTTCTGCACCAGTTGTTCAATATCCACATAACATATATAGGTCTCTTACATTTGTAAGACAAGCATATGTATCATATTAATATTCACAAATTACATGATTATTTACAACATCCCAGTCAACTTGGCTGGCAGTGTCACAGTCAGCACTGTACAACAGACAATCCAGTAGTAGTCATATGTGAGCTGACCCTTGCTGGGGTGACTCAGGGGCCAGGCTGTGATCTATGCACTGCAGATAGAGCCATCAGGGATGGCCGTAGGTGTGGACAGCAGACTAACAGCAACATGTCAGTCCAGGAAGTGTTGTTGAGACCTACTGTTTAAATTCCTATTTCCCATGACTGCATCCTCCCATCAGCATTCAATTACATGCTTAACTGTATGCCATACCTGGTATAGTGCTGTACTCTTTTGTCAGAAGAAATCCCCAAGTAGTGTTATAAAGAATCAAAGTCTGTCTTCATGAAGAAAGTGTCAGACCTGTTCAGCATAGGCAACAGGTTCCCTTTTGTAGGTAATGCTCATGAACAGGTGATGGCCTGTGCACCAATCTGTGTCTTCCATGCAGCTCTGTTGCTTTTCCATTAGCCAACGGCATGGCAACACAGTGCTATAATTAAAGCCTTCATGTGGGCCTTGCCTCTTTTCCTGGCCTATGAGGAGGACATTATCGAGGAGTGGGAGCTGCAGCATCATAGAGGATAGATGGAAATACTGTCCACTGTTTGAATTGATGTGTTATATTCACAGTTATGCATGCTATGTCTGGCATACCTCTCAACCTCTTAGCAAAAGAAATCTGGACAAAGCATGACAAAATGGAGGGCCAAAGGGCCAAAAATAGGGACAAATTTTAAATATTGCTCTTATAAACCTATAAATGTGCTAGAGTAACAGGGTTTCTTTTGACATACATTTTCTGAAGGATTTGAAGTCTGAAACTCAAATATATATCATTATTTAGTGACTTAATTCCTCATATCATCCCAGTGATTTGGCAAAAAAACACAAATGTTATGATGGACAGGCCAAAAATATGAGCCAAAAACCTGGACATTCTGTGGAAATCTGTACAGGTGGGAGGTATGCATGTCTGGTCATTGTTAATACACTTTCAGATTCTGTAGAAGTGTACTGTGTAAATGTGTGTTGGGCTGAGTAAGGAGGCAGGCAGATGTGAGTGTCATAGATCCTTTTCAATCTGACTGTGCATGCTGCTACAGTTGATGCTGGTCTATCAGCTGTGTATGTTTGCAGGGGCAGACTGAGACATGTCCCTTAAAACCTCAACACCCCTCACAACCCTTTATGTTTGGCTGTTGTGTGGATGCCCTGCTCTAACTGTTTGGGAGCAATGTTAGGTCTATAGCAGGTAGTTGGACATACTGCTGCATGTGTTGCCAGCCACAGCTGCTGGATTCTGGCCAGGAGTCAGACTAGGGATCGTGAAGACATTGGGGGAGAGCAAGCTGTTATTGTAAGAGAGGGTGTGGTGTCAGCTGCTGTGTCCCAGCATGGTCTGGTTGAGGGCACCCACAATATTCCAGGTGAGATATGTGCCTGTGGTGCATATGTTATGTAATAGTGCCATCCACAGAGTGTTAGGCAACATTTAGTACACATATTCATAATTGTGAAATGTGTCTCATCCTGCAGGGCTTTAACATGCTACTGTGGGTGGCAGTGACTGCAGTAGGAGTAACCAGTTTTGCTGGACATTGCAGGGCTCCATTATTCCTATGTTGTATTGACATGCATGTAGTTGTCATGCCATACACCAGGTTGTGAGCCAGGACTGTAGGTTTCTAGATGTTACAGATGCTAGAACTATAACAGATGGAGCTACCAAGTCATTTGTGTGCCAAGTGTATTTGTAAGACATATGTGGATGCATGCAGTGTGTGACACAGGATTAACGTGGCCATGTGTGTTCTGATGGGTATAACATGTCACACTGAGCTGTCATGCTTTTGTAACCCCAATATGCACTACCTTGCCAGTATGTGAGCACACAGAGTAGGTTTTATGAGGATCCTACCATAAATAGGGGGCACAACTGTGGATATTCAGCAACAGTTTGTGCAGTTGTCAGCTCTACCAGATTTTGTAGGCCTCATACATCCAGCAACATTTGTCTGTGTACTGGTTCTGTGTCTATGTCAGAGGCCCAAGTACACTATGATTTGGGCTAGTATATATAGAAGTAGTGTGCAACTGTCAATCAGGATATGTTTGTATAAACAGTCATCATACACCACAGGTCAGTTGGCTTACTGGTATGTTGCTCTGACTGCAGTTCAAATGGATCTGGATTCAAAATTTGCCACTGATGTCTTTTTTACCTAAAGTTACATCCCTGTAGTGCATGATATATTTACAAATGCATCAGCAATGCCTCAGAGCTGATTTGGTGAAGTGGTATGCTGCTGTGACTCTGGTTCAGAAGGTCCTGTGTTCAAAATGTGGCAACTTTGTCTTTTTTTCCCCTAATGTTACATGACTGTAATGCATGATATATTCACAAAAGCATTACTAACTCTCTAATTTAGCTTAGTGGTGCATTGCTCTGACTCTCGTGCACAGGGTCCTGGGTTCAAGACTTAGCAGTGATGACTTTTCTTTCCCTAATGTTAAATGACTGTAATGCATAATATATTTACAAAAGCATTAGTAATTTTCACCACTGATTTGGTATAGTAGTACATTGCTGTGACTCTAGTGCACAGGGTCCTGGGTTGGAGACCTGGCAGGGCTGGTTATTTTGTTGCTGGGCAGAACAGTGGCTTAATGAGATAGAGTGATTAAAGCCATTTTAAGAGGGTTTGCACAGTTTTGCATGATGCTAAACGATGCCAAGAGACGCTTAGGTTCCCTTAGCTTCACTTAGTGGCACTTACTGCTGCTTAAACCTGTGCTAATTCCAAAAAAGAAAAGAAAAAAGGGGTGATAGAAAAGTGGTGAAATGGGAGCAAGCAGGGGAAAATATATTATGAAAGGCAGATAGGGATGTGCAGGATGGGTGTAGGAAAGGACCATAGCTCTCCATTTCTTGTGCAGCAACAGCTGTGAATGATGTGGAATATTTGGAATTTAGAACCTCATACACCATGGGGAGGGGTGTGGATGACATACATTTGTTAACTACTTCATGGGTAAATTGATTAATGTCAGTGTATGTGTGGTCAAAATGGAGAACTATGTATGGGGTGATATTTTGGGGGGGACAGATGCCCCCTTTTTTTTAAGGTGAGAGTGGGATCTTGGGGAAGGGTTGTAGGTAAGTTTGTGAGGTACGTTGGGTAGAAGAGGATGCTTTTGCAGACAGACAAGACAGCAGACAGGTGCAGTGTATGACACATGATGGGAGTAAATACCTTGGATGGAAAGGGGGGTTGGGAATCAGAGAGCCACATGCCCCCAAATGGAAACAGTGGGACTAAGGTCCCCACCCATACTGCCCCTTCATGGTCCCAAAAGTGGATGTGCTGGGGGCTGGACAATGGGGTCAGCCTGCCCCTCAAGGTGCACCAGTCTGACCTTGATCTGGTGCAGGCGATCATCCAAGTCCCACTGGATGACCCTGTGTACCATTCCTCTGAACTGGTGTTGGGTGACAGGGTCCTCTTTGTGCCTACACCAGGGGGGACGGCCCCATCCCCTGTGGTGGTTCCACCCAAGGGCGGTGCAGGACCAGTGGAGGAGGCAGCTTGAGGTTGGGTCCCAGACATGCTAGGATGCGATGCTGTAACCAGATGAGGCAGGACAGGTGTTTCTGCTGGGATCTGCCAACCCAAATGTGCTATGGTGTTAAGGTTTTTCAAAGTGTATTGCTTAGTCATCAACAGAACATTTCAACATTAGTTATAACAGCATGCATGGGTGCTCCAATTAACCCAAAACAATAGAATTTGAAAAACTGCATAGCGAACAGAACACATGCATAAATGGAATAACAGTCATTTTTGTAACAGGATGCCAATATTAGTTACGGCAACAGGCCACCAACAATGGAATTTCAACAAGGTATGTTAATATGCAACCATTTAAATATATGAACAATAATAGAACACAAATCCCAACAATAGGTTTTGAGAACAACATACCCATAGTATATGAATAATAATTATTGATGCAGATAAAGGGTGGGGAGAGGGAAAACAGTCCACTACCAACTGTATAGGCTATATTTTTTCACAACAGTACTGCTCAATACTCTACAGGTCTGCCCTCACTTTACATCTACCTAAGGCCTATAGCTACTGTAGCATGTACATACCTGTTAATCTGTCAATCTGGAATGCTAAGGGACAAGCTGTGACAACCCTAGGTACATGACTAGAGGGGACTTGTACATGTCAGGGTTACATATATGACTAACATGGTGTACTCTGCACTGATGCTGTGTGAGTGTGCTAATGGCATACTTCTACTGGATTTATATCTGTGTGCAAGGTTATTGGCAAAAGTGATCACTAGCAGTGCCAACGTGACACTTGAGAGACGTATCAGGAAGAGTGCATGGTGTATATAGCTATCCTGCTGTCATATGTAGGCATGGGGTTGGACACTAGAACATTTGTGCACAGTTTATTAGTATACCCATCATACAGCTAAAACAAACATTTCTTTAACTGTGAGCCCTGTGTAGAAAATATTTGTTAACACTACCTGACTGTTTCTACAAATATTCAGGATTACTTGTGTGTAACTTTAAACACATCTTAGTACCAGTCTCTGGATTCAAACCGTGGTCTGTGTGTGCAAAAAAAAAAACAAAAAACATATCTATTTCTTATCACACTGAGCTACTGGGACACTATTGTCTGCTGCTTGACTAATTTGTGCCTAAAACTCACTTGGTTACAAAGTCTGGCCTTGTCATATAAGTGGAGTGTCACAATGCCATGCATGATCAATAGTGAACTGTGTATTAATACTTTGAATGCAGGTATACACATTTAACCCCTCCCCCCTAGTTGATGTGATTATGTCTGATATGTACAGACCACAGCAGGCCGCTGGGTTGCATACCTGACCCATACACATTTGCACATCATATATTTGCAGTCTCCACCTGTTACAGTCTCATACTTACCTGCATCAGCATACCTACATTCAGGAATACATGTAGCTGAAATGCAAAGGTTAACACAAGACTGCTACATTACACATTACTATTCAAGGTTCAGATCTTAGTGCAGAACATATATCAATTTTCATTGTATCTTGTTTTACAGCTCCATATCTACAGTTTGGCATGACAGCTGCTTAGCAGACAAACCTCAGTGACTTCATGCTCCCATAGCCATATTTGCTATGTAGCATCTGTACACTTGCATTTCTTCAACAACAGGTCAGATTAAACGCAACGATTTGTGGGAATAAGCTTTATTTAGGGTGACATGACACAGTGGTTGTTACATTAAAAATTCTAAATTCAGTTGTACTGCATATCCTGTAGATAATGCATGTATGTCAGTTATTACCTTCACAGTAGCAAGCACAGTATACTTTAACAGATTCACTCCTACACAGTATTACTACAGTATTGGATTCCTTTCATCAATAGTAACTTGTTTGCTGCCTTCATCTGTATTACACCGTACCTTGCATTAGTCACTTATATCAATGTCAGTCTAACAACACATTATTCAGTACACTCAGAACATACTATACCTAATGGCAGTAAACAATTACACTTTCTTATTTATTGGACTATATATATTGCAAATTATATCTGTACTCACCACACTGTCGGTGCAGCCTCTCCAGTCATCCTGCATGTGCCTCAACTTTACAAGCCCTCTCCTCTGCAGCAGTGGGGGGAAGCACACTATTATGCATAATGTCTATCAAATGTTCATACTATAATTTGTTAAAGCAACACTTGATATACTTACAAATGTCTGGGACATTCAGGGTCAAAGCATCTTGGATCCACTGGGCTAAGAGCACCCCTTTCCTCTGTTTCAGGTCATCATAATGATGGCGGACCTGCTCACCAGTGCGGGGGATGCCAGTGGCATTGACAGTGAGCTCACATGCCAGATGGTCCCAGGCCTCAGACTTGTATTCTGAGCCCTGGTACTGGCCTTGCAGCAGTCTGTCATCATGGTTCTTTATGAGGAGCCCAACAATGACTCTGGACTCCAACATGCCCCAGCGCTGCTCCCGAAAACATGCTCCCTCTCCTGCACCTGCCAGAATACCTACAGGGATCAAACTCTAACAGGTTCTGCCTCTATTCCTGCCTGTGTGGTTTAAATAAGGCCATATTCCTGCCCTTTGCCATCATAGGTTCATAGGTAGGTAGAGCCTATTGGCCCTATGGCCGACATAAGCCTAGCCAAATAGTACCCTGCCTTTTGCCACCCAATAAAATTATTGTCCTGTGCCCCTGTCAAGCAGAGCCACAGAAGTGATCCCCAGGGTGAATTTCCTATCTCCCAATCAATCATCAAGATTTTTCTTGAAGAGTGCTAATGAGGAGCTTTGTTTGATATAGATAGGTAGTTTGTTCCAGAGTATGGGAAGTCTCTGGGATAGGAATTTATCCCTTCAGCATGTTCTGTTTATTGTGGTGACAAGGTTTAGGTTTAGGCGTGTAGCTCAGAGGGATTGGGATTGTTTTAAGTGGAGCATGTCCAACAGCTCTGGGTTTGACATAGCTTTGTATGTCAGGCAGAGAACACCTCTGAGTAGGCAATATGCGACAGAGTAAATCTGGAGTTTTTTTAAGACAGTCTGCTTGGGCATCTGTTTGAGGCCAGTAATCCTCTTTGTAAGGTATTTCTGTGGCCTTCCCAGTTGTTGTAGATGTCTTGTGAGGCACATACAAAAAGGGGCGTTGTACTCTATAATGGGTCTAATGAGTGATGAGTAGAGGGGAACAATGACCTCTTTCTTCCTGGATGAGAAACCTTTTAATCAATGGATTATTTTTAAAAATGATGAGCAAAGCTCAGCAGTGCACAAACCCACTAAGCTGAGTTGAGCAGTGCTTAAAGTGGCAAATGCTGAGCAGTGCTTAGCAGTATGCAAATCCGCTTAGCTGAGCTGAATCTTCTTATTATTATTTCAGCTTTTCCCAGTTAGGGGTTGCCACAGCGGATAATCTGTCTGCTCATGATTGGCAGTAGAGTTTTTACGGTGTTGAGTTGCCAGCCCGGTGCCCAACCTCCTACAGAAGGCACACACTCATAACTAGGGCCAATTAAGAGTGTCCATTCCACCTACAGCATGTCTTTGGGATGTAGGAGGAAACCCACATGACCACAGGGAGGACATGCAGACTCCGCACAGAAGGCAACCCAGTCGAGAATTGAACCGAAGAACCTCTTGCTGTGAGGTGACAAAGCTAACCACTGCACCACCGTGTCCGCCCGCTTAGCTGAGCTGAATACTGCTTAGAATGGGACTTCTCAGCAATGCTCAAACCAGCTAAGCATTGCTCAGACAGGTCCTTTTTAAGCATTGCTTAGCAGTGCTTAGCAAAACTGAGCTAAGGGCAAACAAGATTTTTTCATTTAAAAAACATAGGAATTGCCTATTAATTACTCATTATTTGTACATTATTATTAAGTGTATATATTTTACTTTACATGACTTCCCCCTATGTAATTTCATTACATTACCTTGGGTTTGACTGTACTGTACCGGGCACTTATGTTTAAATGGTGGTTTTCACCTCATACCTCCACTGACACTGCAATTCTGGACCAGCTATACTACCCTGGTTAACAATTTTCACTAACTACATAAATAAATAAAATAAAAATGAATATAAAAATGCTTTCTCATGTAAAAGCTAAATGGCCTGTCTTGGGATTCAAACTGTGCACCTACTGCACACAAACTGTGATTCTAACCACTCAGCTAACTTGGCTGTGAAGATTTCAGCTATACATTTCTATATAGCTTCTCCATAAGTTTAAGCAGTGATGAGCAAAGCGCTGCATCACACAAACCCGCTCTGCTACACTTAAACTTAAAAAATAATCATTTATTATAAATTAAACATTGGTAACCACTTATCGAGAACAAATGACAGCCTAAAGCAGCACTTCAACTCCTTTTATTATCCAGTGACAAATCAGTAAAATTCATAAATGTTATGAATTTTTACTGATTTGTCACTGGATAATAAACAGAGTTGAAGTGCTGCTTTGGACTGTCATTTGTTCTCGACAAGTGGTTGCCAATTTATTTCGAGTGGAATTGGAGTGATAAATTAAACATTACACTAACAATTATTAGATAAGTGTCAGAGGACACTTTCTTTCTTGTTTTAGTGCCGTACAACACATTTACAATGCACGGGGTGTGTTACACATACTGTAACACACCCCCTACATGACATTACAATTCACAGTATTACTTAAGTGTCTGAGAACACTTTCTTCATTTATTTAATGCCATATGGCACTTTTACAATGCAGGGGGTGTGTTATGGATAATGTAACACACCCTCTACATGACATTCACTTCACATTGATTCATTTCAGTGTCCGAGGACACTTTCTTTATTGTAAAAGTGCCATACGGCACTTTGTGACTGCAGGGGGCGTGTTACAGATCTGCGAGCACTGTTACATACCCCCTAGCACTGATTCAGTATCTGTGTACATGGCTCCCCTCAGTAGTGTGTCTTCATTAATATGTAAGGTGCTCTGCCAAGAGGGAGATGTGGACACAGGCACCATTCACTCCATGTAGGAATAACACTATTCCTAAACAGAGTTTATTAATTCCGGGTGATTATTTTTAAATATTATAATGCAACTGTATATTGCCTATGTGTACAATAAGCTTATTTACATGTACTGTTTATTTTTATAAGTACTATTAAGCAATAAATGGTAGGAGTAGTATTAATTTATAAACAAGCTTCTTACCTTGATATTCAGGAAATTACAACCAGTTAATCATTAGACTGAAACTTACAGTAAGTAAATTTTAATAAATCCTAATTATGCTGTAGGTATCTTCCTTGGCTATTATATGTAATTATTCCCTTTGACTTTGTTTGATACAGGAAACATTTAGTTAAATTACTTACATATTTCAATATTAATTTAACACCTGCTGAATGCTTTAAAGTCTTTTACTCCCTTTGTGGAGAATGAAGAGGCAGAAAAGTACAGTTGTGTACACTTACCATAAATGTAGATGTTCGAGTGTATTCACTGTTGCAGTCATTACATTTGGGTTATCTGCCTGCAGGTAGGCCTCAGCTGGCCTGAATACCAGAGTTTTGGATTCCTGCATCAGATGCTGTCTCTTCTTCCATGATATCAGGTCATCAGGGGTATAAAACATGCAGCCAACGCCATTACATCAGTTTTTCTTGCCCAGGATGTCAGGTGCCCTCACAAAGGGAAGCAATTATATGTTATGTTACACCTCCAACAAAAAGCAAATACACCAGAAAGCTTAAAACAAAAAGCAAAGGTAGAGCCAAGAGAATGCAGGGGGCTGGAGGGAGGGTAACCAGGATTGCAACAGTGAATACACTCAAACATCTGCATTTATGGTAAATTTACATAACTGTACTATGTTCTTCATGTTTCACTGTTGCAGTCATTACATTTGGGTTGATTCCCAAAGCTAAGGAAGGGAGGAGGAAGTTAGAGAACATTAGGGCCAGCTATTAAGCCCTGCAAAACTGCAGTGGCAAAACCAGCTCTGGATTTAGAAAAAAAGGCATGTGGTAATGCTTGGTGAAGGTATGCACAGAGCTCCAGGTAGCAGCTTCTAGGACATCCCTGGTAGGGACCCCTCTGAGAAAGGCTGTAGAGGTAGATGCAGCCCTGGTGGAATGTGACCTTATCCCCTGTGGGGTAGGTTTTCCATGGTGCTTATAGCAGAAATAAATGCAATGGGCTATCCATTTAGAAATGGTTTGCTTTGAAATGGCCTTCCCCTTTGCCCCTGCAGCAAAGCCAACTAGCAGCTGTTCAGATTTTCTGAGAGGCTTAGTCCTGTCCAAATAAAATCTAAGTTGTCTGTGCAGGTCCAAAGAGTGCAGAATTCATTCTTCTTTGTTTTTTGGATTCGGGAAAAAAGTAGGCAAATGAATGGACTGATTTACAGCCACACTAGCCACCACCTTGGGCATAAAGGAAGGATTGGTCCTGAGGGAAACCCTGTCTGCATGGAAGATAATGAAGGGCTCTACTGCCATGAGAGCCTATAATTCTTGCTGAAGTGATGGCTAGAAGGAAGGCTGTCTTCCAAGAAAGCTGGTTCAAATGGAGGGAGAGTGAGCTTTTCCAAAACAAAGTTAAGGTCCCAGGCTGGAGTAGGGGCTCACCTGGGGGGTCCTAAATTTTTAGCCCCTCTGAGGAATTGCTTTAACAGGGGGTGAGAGAAGATGGGTGGTTCAGTATTATAATGAGCTGAAATTGCAGAGGCATGAATTTTAATTGGGGAGAAGGATAGGCCCTTCTGGAGCATTTATGTTAAGTACTGAAGAATATGACATAAGCTGGGCACCGTATTGCCCATACCCTGGGTCTGGCTACAGGAACAGTATCTTTTCCACTTTTCAGCATAGGATTTTCTAGTACTAGGTCACCTTGCTTCCAGAATGACATCTAGCACCTGCTTACTGAGTGATGCTATTGGAGAGCTCAAGGAATTAGCCAGACTGCAAGGTTCAGGGTTTGAAGCTGAGGGTGCAGAATCTGGCCCGCCTGCTTGGAGAGTAGGGAAGGTGTCTGAGGTAGGTGCCATGGATCCAGCAATATCATGCGGTGCAAGAGGGGGTACCAGTGCTGGCGAGGCCAGTCTGGTGCAAAAAGTATTGTCCTTGGTTTGTCCTGTTTGATTTTTAGCAGAATCTTTGATAGGAGAGGCAGAGGGGGGAAGGCAGAAACCAAGAGGCTTTCCCAGGTAAAGGACAGGACATCCACTTTCCAAGCTTGACTGTGGGGAGTCCTTGTGCAGAATTTGTCCAACTGGTAGATCTGGGGAGAGGCAAACAGGTCTATCTTTGGAGTCCCCCATTTGTTCCTCAAGAGGCTGAATATTTTTGTTTCCAGTTTCCATTCGTGTGGGTCCATGAGATTTCTGCTTAGGTGGTCTGCCACTGAATTTAGCTTGCCTGGCAGGAATTGAGCTTGTAGGTGCACTTGGTAGCTCAAGGCTGTTCATACGTTCATAGGCAGGTACTAGGCTGTCGGCCCAAGGGCCTATGCAAGCCTAGCCAACAAGGTTCCCTGGCTTATGCCACCCAACAAAGTTATTTTCCTGTGCCACTGATGAGCAGAGACACAGAAGTGATCTCCGGGGTGTATTTCCTATTTCCCATCCACTCATCAAGATTTTTCTTGAAGAGTGCTAATGAAGAACTTTGCTTGACATAGATGGGTAGCCTGTCCCAGAGTATGGGAAGTCTCTAGGATAGGAATCTATCCCTCCAGCATGTCCTGTTTATTGTGGTGACAAGGTTTAGGTCCCTAGAGCGTGTAGCTCAGAGGGATTGGGATTTCTTTAGGTGTAGCATGTCCAACAGCTCTGGGTTTGACATAGCTTTATATGTTAGGCAGAGATCATCTCTGAGTAGGCATTATGCTATGGAGTAAAGCTGGAGTTTTTTGAGGCGGACAGTGTAGGGCATTTGTTTGAGTCCAGTAATCCTCTTTGTGAGGTACTTCTGTGGCCTTTCCAGCTGCTGCAGATGTCTTGTGAGGTACATTCCAAAAGGGGAGTTGTACTCTATAATGGGTCTAATGAGTGATGAGTAGAGGGTAACGATGACCTATTTTTTCCTGGACGAGAACCCTTTTATGATGAGGTGTGCCACGTAGAAGGACTTCCTGACTACTGTGGTGATGTGACTATCAAAGGAGAGACTACTGTCCACCTGGGTCCCAAGGTCTCTTATCATGCATTCGGTGTTAAGTAGATTGCTGCCTATGTGGTAGTTCATGGGTACAGAGTTTTTACCAAAGGGGATGACACTGCACTTTTTGCCATTGAGCTTGAGGCCATGGCTCTGACACCAGGCATCTGTCTCAGAGAGGCCCTTCTGTAGGATGTCCACATCATTTGGGGACTTGACTATGGCTCCTAGTTTGCAGTCATCTGTGAACTTCGTTAGCCAGAGGCCTTCTGTGTTAGCCTGTACTTCAGAGAAGTAGATACCAAACAGGAGCAGTCCCAGGATGGAACCCTGTGGTACTCCACTTGTCACTGGTTTGAGGTCAGATTTGGAGTCTGCAACTTTTACAGTGTGGGTTCTGTCAGTGAGCCAGTTGGCAACCCATCTTGTGATGTAGGGATTTATGCCTAGTTTATTGAGTTTAGCTATAATTCCAGAATGGGGGATGGTGTCAAAAGCCTTGGCGAGGTCAAGATAGGCTGTGTGAACCACTTTACCCTCATCTACGGCTTTGGTGACTGCCTCAAAGAAGTCGATCAGGTTCAGGAGGCATGATCTGCCTTTCACAAACCTGAACTGGGTGGGATCCAGAGTTTGGAGGTTACCAATGTCATTGTTTATGAGTTCCATGATGATACGTTCCATGGCTTTGCAGACCAGGCTCATCAGGCTAATAGGTCTATAGTTCCCGGGATCAGTGGTGGCTCCCCCTTTGTGGAGTGGGATAACTGCTGCTGTGTGCCATTCAGTGGGCACAAAGCCTGATGCAAGGCTATTATTGAACATGGTGCTGAAGTGAGGAGCCAGTTCATTCTGAAGTTCATGTAAAACGCAGCCTGGGATGTTGTCCGGTTCCATGGATGCTGTGTTTTTGGCTTTAGAAAGTGCAACTTTCACCTGCGTAGTTGTGATTACAGGGACTCTGCATTCTTTCTGTATAGATATGGGGTGAGGGGGGGGGGGTAAAGTTAGCACTGAACCTATCTGCCAGGATGTTGGCAATATCAGTTGGTTCTGTAATTTTCATGCCTTTGTGCTGTAACTCAGATCAGATCTGGGTGTTGCCATTGAGATTCTTGACATAGCTATAGAATGCTTTGTGGTTGTCCTCGGAATTAGTGGCAATTTTATTTTCGTAGCTAGCTTTGGAGGATCTTATAAGGGATCTCAGCTTCTTACTGTGTTCCACAGAGCCATGGCTAGTCTGCAGAGAGGGTACAAGTGGGTTCCCCCCTGCTTGTTTATGTATGTTGTCTGTCTTTACCAATAATTGTCCTGGAAGAATGTGGTCTTTGAAGGCTGTCAGGGAATTCTGTACAGCTAACATTTCTTTTTAGTTGATATGCAGATGCATCTGAATCGGGTTCCATTTGCCCTGAATCTGCTGCCCTGCCAAGTGAGCACCCCATGCATAGTCTGATGCGTCTGTTGTTATGGTTTGGGTGGCAGGGGGTAGATTGAAAGGGAGCCCCTTGTTCAGACCTACCACCAGGTAGGCCTTTGCCCACCAAAGGAACTCTGTCTTTATACAAGGAATGATAGGAATCATTGATTCCAGGTCCTGAGAATGTTGACACCATAGGCGTTTTAGATACCATTGTAGTTTCCTCATATGCAGTCTTGCATATGGAATTAGTAGAATGCAAAAGGCCATGAAACCCAGGGTTTTCAAAATTTTCCTTGTAGATGGCTGGGTCTTTGTGACCAGTAGTTTGAAGTAGGTTGTCAAATAAATTTGTTTCTCTGGCGTGAGGTAAGCCATCTGGGAAGTTGTGTTCAAGCTTGCTCCCAGGAATACAATCTGTTGGCAGGGTACTAGATGAGATTTCTTTTCGTTTATGGTGTACCCCAGCGAGGTTAGAAGTTTCTGTATGAATGCCAGATATTTTAATAGCATTTCCTGACTTTCTGCCTGAATCCGACAATCATCCAGGTATGGGTATATTTCAATATTTCTCTGCCTGCAAAATGCAATGGCTGGAGCTAAACACTTTGTGAATACTCTGGGCGCAGTAGATAAGCTAGAGGGAAGTGCAGAGAAATAATAGTGCATGGAGCCTGCCCTGAAGTGTAGGTATTTCCTGCGAGATTCCCCTATTGGAATATGCAGGTAAGCTTCCTTTAAGTCTAAGATTGCCAACCAGGCATCCTTGCCTAGCATAGGAAGCAGCTGTTGAAGTGTTAGCATTCTGAATTTTGAGATTACCAAAAAGGTGTTTAGAATAGGGAGGTCCAGGATAGGACGTCAGGAGCTGTCTTTTCTGGGTACCAGGAAAAGTCTTGAATAAAAACCTTGCCCCCTTTCTTCTGCTGGGACAGGCTGAATAGTCCTGATACTTAGAAGAGAGAGAGCATGCTGTTGAGCCTCTCCCTACTGATTTGGGGGTAAGTCTGGCGAACTGTTTGGGGGGGTTAGTAGGGTGTGGAAGTGGAATCTGTATCCTTGGAAAAATATATTTAAAACCCATTTGTCCCATGAGTTCCCAGTTTTTTGCATGCAGGGCGAGCTTTCCTCCTAAGGAAGCAGACAGTTGAGCAGGGCTTGGAAGGGTTAAGGTTGTCATTGTGACATTATTCCGTAGGGGGGTGTCTTACTACTTCCTGATTTGGAAGTGGGAGTCCCCCACTGCTTAGGCCTGTGTGTAGCCTAAGACTGCAACCTAGGTGGTCTGCTGTTCCTGGATTTGGACTGAGAAGGCCTGGAAGAGACTGGAAAGGACCAATTCTTTGAAGGCCAATGCCTACTAAATCTGGGAGGCTGTACTTGCAGGAAATCTTTAACAGTTTGCATAGACTTAGCTTTTTTCTCCATCTTTTTGAGGACTTCTTCTGCTTTGTTGCCAAACAGGCAGTCTTGGTTTAAGGGAGCTTCCAGTAATTTAGCTTTAATGTGATCTGGCAAGTTTTGCTCCTTAAGCCAAGCATGCCTTCTAAGTACAGAGCCCGTGACAGCAGTCCTGCAAGATGCTTCTAAAGAGTCAAAACCACATTGCAAAGTGTTTACCAACTTGTTCAACAGAATGCATTAAATCCTGTAATTCTTTGTGTTCAGTACAGTCAGGAATCAACATCATTTTCTGTTTAAGTAGTCCCATATTATGCTGCTGATACTTTAACATATGAAACTGTCAATTTAAGGCCCTAATGGCTAAAGTAGTAGAAGTGTATACCTTCTTACCCCATCTATCCAAGGCCCTAGAATCTCTATCAGAGGGGGTAGGATTTTTGGCAGCAGTAGCCCTTTGGTCCTTGGGAAATGGTCTCTGGATCCGCAGTAGGATTCTTGAAGAGGAACTTGTGAGAGTCAGGTACTCTGTAATACCTGTCAGGTTTTCTGGGAGCTGGAGGTAAAGTGTCTGGGGACAGGCTAGATTCCAAGAAGACATCATCTACAATGTCCAGAACAGGAGGGATAGCTAAAGGCCTGTGTTGAGGGAGGAGTAAGAATTCCCTAAGCCTCTTTTTGGAGTCAGAGTAATCCTGGCTTTCCCCAGTGGAAATGCTCCCTAAGAGTGTGCAAGGTTTCACCAAAAGAAAAATCTTCTGGAGGGGAAGCAGAAGGAATGGAATCCTCTGCATCAGAATCCTCATAGGTAGATAAGGGCAAATCCTGGTAATCAGAAGAAACAGAGATTTCAGAATCCTGATCAGAAGAATCAGAGGGAAAATCAGTTCTAGGTCTCTTAGAGGGGGAAGGCTGGCTTCCCCTAATTAAAGTAATAAGGTCTTCAGCCATTCAAAGCATTTATTTGTTAGGTATATGGGCCTGACCATGTGGTTTGGACATTGGTTTTCTAGTCGTGGGTCGAGTTTTAGGCCTGGATGAAGAAGATGGCGTCGGTTTAAAATGCAGATCTGTAGGCCTGAATAAACCCTCAGAAGCCAGTGCCTGCACAGTGGCTCCAGACCCATCCAAGGCAGAGACATCCGCAGGTTCCATAGTCGAAGAAGCATCTCATGGCATACCGGACTCCAAATGGGTCTCAGTAGCGGCTTGCGAATCTGAAGTAGTGGGTATCAGGGGCTGCAAAAGCGCCTCACTGAGTACCGGCGAACTGGTGACTAGCTTAATGGAAGCGTCGTCGGCAGTTTTGGACCTATGTGGTCTGTCTCTGTCTTTATCCTTACATTTTTTTCGGAATATCGGTAGTCAGATGGTTTACCGAAGCCATTTCTGGATAGTTAAACCGAGTACCAAAATAATTTGTTGTAAAAATAGACTGACGACGAATAGTTTGGGGGTTGAATAAGGCACAAAACCGAGAGCGAGGGATGTCGTGGCCTGGGCCTAAGCAAGGAATGCAGTATGAATGAAAATCTTTATGAGGTATTTGCTTTCCACAGGTAAGACAATTGTTAACTTTTACTGACATTGGTTAAGAGCAAGAAAAAGGATCCCCAATGGAGTACTTAGCTTTTTTCGAAGAATTCGATTCTGAAACAAGAAAATTTCAGGAGTCGGCCAACCGGCACTTGTGAACTGCTTCTGCTTCGGGCACCGCACGGCAAGAAAGACTGATGTAATGGCATTGGCTGCACCTGACGTCATGGAAGAAGAGACAGCATCCGATGCAGGAATCCAAGACTCTGGTATTCAGGCTGGCTGAGGGCTACCTGCAGGCAGATAACCCAAATGTAACGACTGCAACAGTGAAACACGAAGAACATCTACTCTCTATTTTTAGCTTGCAGCTTTGATCCATTTATTTCTTTCTCCTTTGTTTTTTAAGTGTAGTTGTTGAACCATCCATTTCTTGTGCAGTATGATTTTCACAATCATTGACTCTATCTAAGGTAATAAAAATCCTCAGACCCAAAATATTAAGTGGACTATGTTTGATGTTTCTTTGCTTTAGTAATATAATTAGTATTCAAACTTCCTTTCTTCTCTCCATTGTTTTAGAAGCATAGTCATTTTCAAATCTATTATTCATTTTAAGTGGAGATTTGCTAATGCACTTTTCAGAACCAATTCCTTGTCCAAGAAGGAAACAATATTATTACAATGGATCGGGCTGGAGTAGCTGGATTGGTAGATATAGGTTTTCCAGATGTCCTGTGTGCTTCATCATTTCTGTGGGAGAAACCTTCTTGCAAATGAAGAGTGAAGGATGGGAGGTTGGTATAATTGTTAAGTTGTTTACCTTCCAGACACAAGGTGCAGGGTTTAATTCTTACATGGAGTAATTGGATAGACTTAAAATGGCCCACAAGGGCAGTTAGCCTATTACTAACCTACAAGAAGTTCAGAACCTGCCTATTTATTATGTTATGGTATCTTCGCCTTCATTTTCTTTCTTTTTCTGTCATTCTGCTTTTCCAAGACTTCTATTTTATTCAGTAGCCATGTATTTTGTTTCAGTAGATAGATATTCTGTGTGAGTTTTTCCCTTCTTTACTCTTTTATCAATATTATTTAGTGCATTTTCCATATCTTGGATCTGGAAGCCTTGTTTTTTCTATTATTGTCTTCAGTATATCTGTTTGCATTAACCTATTGTCCTGTAACCTTTCTAGTTTTTATTGAAAAACATCTATTTTTATAATTAGGTTTTGTATAAAAGGAGGCACCACAGGAGATTTTTAGGTATTCATTATGCTGTTGTCCGACCTGAAAGTTGAGGAAAGAATTCTGAAAAGAAAATCTTCAGATTTGTCCAATATTTTTTTTTCTGATTCATCCTGATGTGCACTTATAATCCAAGTATCTTATTTTCAAGTAATGTCTCTGTCACTTTCCTTTGAAAATCAGCTTTATTATGGAAAGTTCTTAGCTAATACTACAATTCTTTTAACATCTTGACTCCATTGCCTGGTTATCCACTTTTTTTTTAATTGTCAGCATGTCAGGTACACATTTTTCATACTATTATATATTAGGGTCACCATATGAAATAATGAATTATTAATATATTATCATTGCACAGTTCTGACAGTATAAGGTGAGTCCACAGTTGATCAAAAATTGCTTTTCAACAACCTCTTTGCATTATCTTTCTGCTTTTGTTCATGCAGTGAAGTCATTTTGAATATCTAGAACAAAAATCGTTGTTAGCCACCAATATTACTTTACCACATTTGATTTGGCTAACATTATTGCCTGCCTCTAGCATTTTTCTGCATGTTGATGTGAAACTTGAAATGTACCATTTCTTTCGATCACATCATGAGCCATGACAACTGACACTTCCCAGATCTAGAACAAAATGCAGCTTGTCTACTGCAGGAGGAAATTTTGATCATGAATTGTAAAATCATTTTAATACAGCATATGAAAATGCTGGGTTCAGCAACCTAGGCAGGGAGACTTTTCACTGTGGTACATTTGGTTGGGGACACATGGCTGAAGTGACATTCAGCTGCAAGGAAATATGGCTGTTGTGAATTCCCTGTGGGCAAACAGAAATGCACACTGCCATCTCCACAGTGTTAATGACCAAGTGCATTGGGGAAGAAGAAGTAATGAGTGTTATGCTCAATGTACAGTATATGCCTATGTATCTAAAACATGTAAAAGTTTGCTAAGACATGGAGTAAATCCTGCATGTTTCTATAGTCACATTTATGTTCCAGCATACATTTTATCCCTAGGCACTGTGAAGTGGGTAGTGGTCCATGCACACCAATTATAAAGACACTGCCCATTGCCACTGCATTTTTACTTCCACTGTCATGCCTACTGACCAGCCTGCTGCTGATGCCTGCCATACTGCCTGCTGTCTCATGTTGCCTTGGGGCTATGAATATTATTTTCCCCCTGTGCATTCGGTTAATAAGTTGTGGGTATGGCACTGCATTCTTCTCTTTGTCCACAAGTCTCCCCAATCAGGTGTACCACTGGGAAATGTCTCACTGCTTAGGCGCCTGAACCCAAAACTGTTTGCTGCTTCTCTTCAAGATGCAACACCACTGTAGTAGTATATGGAAGGTTGAAGACACAACCGTTGAAAACTGCCATATCTATCTCTTGCGCCACAATGTAAAGGGATGCTGCCCTGAGTATGACTCAGACAACATAAAACTGAGTAGTAGCTCAAGCC
Organism: Protopterus annectens; assembly: GCF_019279795.1. NCBI lineage: Eukaryota > Metazoa > Chordata > Ceratodontiformes > Protopteridae > Protopterus > Protopterus annectens. Next base: position 737,808,450 of record NC_056745.1, on the reverse strand, counting down.
CTGGAGGAGCTGAGAGGGTGGAATGGTAAGCAGTGGCATTTTGCCAGCTGGCCCATTCTAGGTGTCAGGGGTAAGATTTTTGTCTGCAATAAGGTATACTCAGTGATGGGTGAGAATGCCATAAGTACAAGAAAATAGCCACTAAAATTCTGCATTACAGGAGAGAGTTGGAGCTATCTGGCATTTAATTATTTCTTAGTTTGTTTGTTTGTTTATTTATTTAAATGTGTTTACCTGGGTAGAACACAGATCAGACAACGCCCAAGTACAGATTCAGCCTGGGTTACATCATACTGTAACTAAATAATGCTAATTTTTTTTCAAATTTTTGAATGCAGTGATGTGTGTGGTATCAGCAGCTCCACCCAATTAAATCATTCAAAAAAATGGCACTGCAAGGACCTCTGATCCACATTTCCATATGCCATTTCCAACCCACTTATGGCTGAGGTGGTCCCACCCTTAGGGGTTAATATCAGCACACTTAAGAGTAATTACAGTGAAGCAGTTGATGGTTATCTGAAAGGTACACAATAGGGGCAGAGGGGGACAAAAAAGAAAACTACCTTATTTTGCAAGTTCAGCATTTTCTCCCAAAACATACAGTAAAAGCCATTTGTTTCAGAACTCTTTGTGTGACAGCTCTTTTTCTTAGCTCCAGGCCAAAATGCATCATTTTCTACTCCAAAATTAGATCAAATGAGATTTCACTCTTACTTAAACAAATGCAGTTTTTGAAGCTAACTTGAACATATTTTGAAAAAGGTTTAGAGTTAAAACACTTGAGGACTGTCAAAGTTATAATGCCATGTTCATTTATGAGAACACAGTCTAAGATCTACAGTTTTCAATATTTTACCAAATTAACAATATTGTCTCAAAAGTCTTTTTATGAAAATTGTTATATACAACTAGTATAACAGCATTAAGTAGAAGTGAAACAATAACAATAAGTGAACACATAAAAAAAAAAACTAGAGCTGTTTGCATTATTTCAAAGTAACTAACAGTTAAAAGACTCGCTACTGAAATATCAGCACTCCAAATGCTGAGTGCCAACATGTTGGAAAAAACAAAAAAGAACGAAATTGCAGGAGAGGACTGAGTTTACAGCATTATCCATCTCTTAAAATTATTTTTTGCAAGGGGGCAGCCCCTCCCAAACCCTCAACCTTATACATACTTTCTCCAAGATTGCCATACCTTGGAGAAAAGGGAATATCCCAAGAAATCTGCATGGCTATACAAACGGACTTATATATTCCATGTCTGAGAAATCTTTATATGCAAGTCTGCTGTTCAGCCATGCAGTCTCTGTGTTTTGGGACTCGCTCTAGCATGTCCAGAGATTTCAAATGGTTACCCAGTTAAAATGCATAAGTAAAAGGAACTGTTCCAGTTCATACATTATCAATGTAAGTAAATAAATAAAGCCTGCATAATGAAAGTGCAGCACAGACCAACAAAAACCGAAATAGAAAGATTGTCAAATAATATGCAAAAAGTACAATTATATACACTTACCATAAATCTAGATGTTCGAGTGTATTCACTGTTGCAGTCATCACCTGTGGGTTATCCCTGTTGTCATAGCCCTCGGCCGGCCTGAATGCCACAGTCAATGTTTTTGTGCACTGGCTGCTGTCGCCTGTAGTCTGATATCAGGTCATCAGTACTATAAAGCAAGGCAGCCAACGTCATTACATCAGTTTTTCTTGCCCTAACCCATCAGAAGCACAAGGGAAAAGAGAGAAGTGGTCCTGGTGGCTAAGAGCCACCTTGGAAAGCATGTGTCTCCCTAGGGGAAGATGTTAGATGGGGGATGGAGGGAGGGAAACCAAGACTGCTACAATGAACACACTCAAACATCTACATTTATGGTAAGTGTACACAACTGTACTATGTTCTTCGTGTTTCACTGTTGGAGTCATCACCTGTGGGAGGATTCCCAAAGGTGAGGTAAAGGGTGGAAGGATAGGTAGAGTCCTAGGTATTGGTCAGGTGGCCCTGCAGAATTGCATAGGCAAACCCTGCCCTAGACTTAGAAAAGAGAGATAGGTGGTAATGCTTTGTAAAGGGATGGACAGAGGTCCAGGTGGCCACTTCCAAGATGTCCCCGGTAGATACTCCTCTGAGAAAGGCAGTGGAAGTGGAGGTTACCCTAGCGGAGTGGGTATGAATCGACTTAGGAATGGGTTTCCCATGTAGTCTGTAACAAAAATGGATACAGTGTGAAATCCATTACGAAATAGTTTGTTTGGAGATAGGCTTCCCCTCTGCCCCTGGGGCAAAGCTTACCAGAAGCTGGTCAGTTTTTCTGAATGGCTTAGTGTGATCCAGATAGTATCTGAATTGTCTGTGCATGTCTAGTGAGTGTAGAATTCTTTCCCCCTTGTTTTGAGGATTGGGAAAGAAGGTGGGAAGGTGTATGGTCTGGTTAAGGATCACATGACATACCACCTTGGGCATAAAGGAGGGATTAGTCCTCAGGAAGACTCTGCCTGCATGGAAAATTATGAAGGGCTTGACAGCCATGAGAGCTTGAAGTTCTGAAACCCTTCTAGCTGAGGTGATAGCTAGTAGGAAGGCAGTCCTCCAGGAGAGGTATTTCAATTCTGTTGAAGCAGCAGGTTCAAAAGGAGATACGGTTAGTTTCTCTAACACAAAATTCAGGTCCCAGGGTGAAGTAGGAGGTCTTATGGGAGGCCTGATATTAGAAGCCCCTCTGAGGAATTGCTTAATCAAAGAATGAGAGAAGAGGGGTGGATCTGAATCATAATGGGCAGAGATGGCCAAAGCATGGATTTTAATAGAGGAGAAGGAGAGGCCACTATTGAGCAACTCTGCTAAGTAATCCAGGATGAGAGGGCTGGAAGGTTGGGAGGTACTGCCCCCTTTTGATTGTTTCTAGGAGCAGAATCTTTTCAATTTTCCTGCATAAGATTTTCTTGTGCTGGGCCTTCTGGCCTCTGTGATGATGTCCAGGACCTGTTTGCTTAACAGTGACTTCTTGTTAGTTTTCAGTGTATAAGACATACTGAAAGTTTGAGAGTCTGTAGGTCTGGATGCAGTACCTTCCCCTTCTACTGAGTCAAGAGGTCTGACCTTAGAGGAAGCAGCTTCGGGAGCTGTAAAGTCAGACTGCGTAGTAAGGTGTACCAATGCTGTCTGGGCTAATCTGGAGCGATGAGGATAGCCTTTGGTCTCTTCTCTCTTATTTTGATCAGAACCTTGGGAATAGGGGGCAGAGGAGTGTATGCATACACAAAGAGGGAGCTCCAGGGGAAGGTCAAGGCATCCACCTTCCATGCTAGGAGGTGATAAGCCTTGGTACAAAACTTGTGCAGCTGGTGGTTGAGGTGCGAGGCAAAGAGGTCCAACTCTAGGGTCCCCCACTTCTGGGTGATTTGCAGAAAGATTTCTCTGTGGAGCTGCCATTCATGGGGGTCCAGTAAGTTTCTACTTAGGTGGTCTGCCACTGTGTTGTTGATCCCTGGTAAGTGTTGGGCAATTAGGTGTAGCCCCATGGAGGTGGCTGTAAGCCAGAGACTCATGGCTAACCTGCACAGGGGATAAGATTGGGTGCCTCCCTGCTTGTTGATGTACCACATTACTGTGGTGTTGTCTGTTTTTATAAGAAGGACCCCCGGCCTGAGATGGGGTTGGAAGAAAGTCAGAGTGTTTTGCACTGCCATCATTTCTTTCTGGTTGATGTGCAAGTGAAGTTGCTGGGCATTCCAAAGGCCTTGGGTACACCTGCCTGCTAGGTGAGCACCCCAAGCTATGTCTGAGGCAATGGTGGTGATGGTCTGGCCAGAAGGGCAGAGGATGAAGGGAAGACCCTTGTTCATGGCACAGGCGTCTGCCCAACAGAGAAATTCATCCCTTATCCAAATGATCAGTGGGAGAGTGGTCTCTAGTGACTGAGAGTGCTAACACCAAAAGTTCTTTAAGTACCACTGAAGCTTTTTCATGAGAAGCCTGGTGAGACAGATGAGAAGGATGCAAAATGCCATGCATCCCAGGGCTTGTAGGAACTTCCTCACAGTAAAGAGACTTCTGGAAGTCAGCTGGGTGAAGCAGAGAGGCAGGGAAGCTCTGCTTTTCTGGGGAAAGGAAGGCCATTAGGGTCACTGTGTCTATAACAGCTCCCATGAAAACAATCTTCCTGGTGGGGTTTTGCTTTGATTTTTTTCTCATTGATAATGGACGCTAGGGAAGTTAGGAGCTTTTTTACAAAGAGAAGATACTGGAGCTTTTCTTTGCTGTTCACCTGAATGATGCAGTCATCCAGGTAAGGGTAAATCTGTATATTTCTCTGTCTGCAGAATGCTATATCTGGGGCCAAGCATTTGGTGAATACTCCCGGAGCAGTAGGTAAGCCAAAGGGCAGTGCAGAGAACTGAAAGTGCTGACTGCCTGCTCTGAAGCGCAGGAATTTTCTGCATGATTCCCTGATGGGGATGTGGAGGTAGGCATCTTTTAGGTCTTGTGTCACCAGCTAGGCATTTTGTGTGAGCATAGGCAGGAGCTGCTGCAAGGTTAGCATTTTGAATCTGCGGACCACCAAGAAGGTGTGTAGTTTGGATAGATCCAGGATGGGGCACCAAGTGCCCTCCTTTCTGGAACAAGGAATAGTCTGGAGTAAAAACCTTTTCCTGTTTGATCCAGACGGACAGGTTCTACTGCCCCCTGGGATATTATTGTTTTTACCTGTTTTAATGCCTCTGACCATTGGTTTGGGGGAGGTCTGGGTACCCTCTTGGAATAGGGAGTTCATTAAAGGAGAATCTGTATCCCTCAGAAATGATTTTTAATACCCATTGCTCCTTAGTTATAGAGATCCAATTGTCCTTGAAGAGGGTGAGCCTTCCTCCTAGTTTTAGATGAGTGAAAGGAGGACAGAAGGGGAGGAAGAGTCATTGTGAGTGCTTACCATAGAAGCTTGGCTTAGAACTCCCTGCCTTAGAGGTGGAAGTGGTCCATTGTTAGCTTCTTTGCTGGCCCTGGGATAGGGGCCTGGATGGCCTGTCCCTGTGGGGCTTACTTTGGCCCTGTCCACTGGGTGCAGGGAAGGCCAAGTGCTTAGAGGGGAAGTTCCTGCTGAATCTGGGTGGTTGAACTTGAAAGAAGTCTTTTACTGTTTGCATAGATTTTGCTTTGTCTTCCATTTCTTTAAGCACCTCTTCTGCTTTTTCTCCAAACAGGCATTCCTTATCTAGGGGTGCATCAATAAGTTTAGACTTGACATAATCAGGGAGAGGTTGTTCCTTCAGCCATGCATGTCTTCTAATAACAGATCCTGTCACTGCTGCCCTGCTAGAGGCTTCTAGGGCGTCATATCCAAATTGTAATAAGTGCTTGGCCACTTGCCAAGCAGAGTGTAGTAATTCTGCCAGCTCTTTTGAGTTGGCACTATCAGGAGAAGTAGCAATCTTCTGTTTTAATTGTTCCAAAGTGTGTTGTTATTTTAAGATATGGAACTGACAATTGAGTGCTCTGATAGCTAAGGTTGCAGAGTTATATACTTTTTTACCCAATCTGTCCAGAGCTCTGGAGTCTTTGTCAGAAGGAAGAGGATTCTTGGCAGAACTAGTTTTAGCTCCTTTGAGTCCCTGTGTAATGACCTCAGGGTCTGCAGCAGGGTTCCTGTACAGGTATTTGTGAGAATCTTGTACTCTGTAGTACCTGTCAGGTTTAGCTGGAGCAGGAAGCAGGGCATCAGGGCCTAAACTGGATTCAAGAAAAACATCATCTACCACTTCTAGAATAGGTGGGATGGCCAGGGGTCTGTGCTGAGGTAGGTCCAGAAACTCTCTAAGTCGTTTCTTTGACTGTGGGTAGTCTTGAGATTCCCATGGAAAATGTTCCCAGAGGGTGTGAAGAGTTTCCCCAAAGGAGAGTTCCTCTGGAGAGGAGGCAGAGGGGATGGATCCTCATAAACAGTTAAGGGCTGTTGTTCCTCTTCAATGGCAGAATAATCAGATTCCTCAGACTCTTGGTCTGACATAATTTCTGGAGAAGGAATCCTCTTTTTTGGAGCAGGGGCTTGAGTACCTCAGATAAGGGAGATGAGATCCTCCGCCATTTTAAGCATTTGAGCTTCGGGTGGAGGAGAATTAGCAAGATGGTGGCTAGAAGCAGATTTCCTAGGAGTGGCCTGGCTTCAAGGCCTGAGAGAATACTTCAGTCTCTGAGAAACAGTAGTCAGAACAGAAGACGTCATTTTTTGTCTAGAATCGGTAGTGCGAACGGCCTCCTCGGAAGCCGGTGCCTGTGTTGTGGCGCTGGACTCAACAGAGACAGAGACAGCCAAAGGCTTGGAAGACAAAGTGGATTTCTGTGGCATACTCTGAAAGGGTCTCATCAGAGACCTGCATAGAAAGTGAGTCGGGCATCAGTGGCTGTGAAAGCGCCTCACTGAATTCCGGAGAACTGATGATTTGCTTAGCGGTAGCATCGTCGGAAGGCTTAGCCTTGTGTGGCCTGTGTCTATCTTTATGTTTTTTCAGAATGTCGGTGGATTGTTGGCTGATGGATGCCATGTCGGAATTCGAAGATGGAATACGAAAATAATTGTCTACAAAAAGAGCTCTGCGGCAAATGGTTCTCGCATTAAAGAGGGCACAGAACCAACAAGGGATGTCGTGGTCTGAGCCTAAACAAGTGTTGCAGTAAGAATGAAAGTCTCGGTGTGGAATCTGCTTTCCACAAGCAAGACAATTGTTAACTTTTTCGGACATTGGTTAGAGCAAGAAAAAAGGGTCCCCAATGGGGTACTTAGCTTTAGACGTTTTATGCTGAAATTCGACTTCTATTAGCGACCGACTGGCACTCATGCAAACTGCTTCTGCTACAGGCTCCACAGCAAGAAAGATGGATATAATGAGGTTGGCTGCCTTGCTTTATAGTACTGACGACCTGAGGTCAGACTACAGGCGACAGCAGCCAGTGCACAAAAACATTGACTCTGGTATTTGGGCCGGCCGAGAGCTACCACAGCAGGGATAACCCACAGGTGATGACTGCAACAGTGAAACATGAAGAACACTATGTAGAGTAACTACTGGAGCCATGAAACAGGCAATAATTTAGAATAACAAGCATACATAAAAAAACTACAGTTTAAAACAAAATCTTCTGTGAACTACAACGTATAGTAAAGAGCTTCTTAAAAAGTAGGTAATAATTTAAATTTTTAGATACTGAGGTGACATTGTAGCAACATACTTCAGATTAGATAGCCAGAGTGTTAATACAGAATTTTACCATGGCAAATAGAACCATGAGTAATACTAAAGTTTCATTTTTCCATAGTTGAATTGGTTTGATGTAGAATGATGGAGACTGCAAAGAAAGGTCCCTATGTATAATGTTGAGTTCCTTAAATTTCTTGTTTAAAACGAGACAGACTTTTTGCTTGTAAGGACATAACCAAAAATATGTAAAATATCAACAATCTCAGAATATGTGTCTGGATCAGGTATGAACTTGGTCTTCAGTAATATACCACCATCTCTAAAAATGATGCCACAATATTAACAAAACATAATTATCTGCAACAACTGGCTTAGCTTCTGGTGTCATTCAAAGGGGGTACAAAATGCATCAGTGTCAGAAGAAAAATTCAAACGAGTCGCATCTGCCTCAGGTGATGAAAAACTTCTTTATTAGCAGCTAACCAGATTATACAGCATGTTGGCCAAGATGATCTTCTCCTCTGGTCAACTTGTTTACTGACATCAACTTTTATACTGCAAGCAAAATAACTTTTTGTTACATTTCTGACCGTTGACAGTTGGCTATGAAAAACATATAGGATAAACATGTTTACCACAAATTACCTCAAACCAACAGTTAGTACAGAATGTTCAGTTCAACAATGGTAGCTAAAATTTTCCAGGACACACAGCCTGCTTCAGTAAATTAACTCTTACTCGGCCGTGCGTCCTTATCTCAGGCTTCACCAAGCTATAACCAAATCTCTTTATTCTGAAATGCAGAAAACAGTTATTATTCAGGTTCATAAGCAATGCTGCATTTTGTTCACAGATGAGGCACATCTTTGATAGGCATATCCCAACAAATAACATGTTCACTTTGCAAGAGGAAAAAGACAAATAACAGTATGTTTTAAAACTTTTTCTCTTAACATTTCCCCCCTGAAAACACTTTTATTTGTCTTTTTATTTCAGCAATATATGGTAAAAACTAAGTTTGTCTTTGCATACATTACTTCATTGGCAAGACAAACTTTTAAAATTCAAAAACATTTGCAAAAAGTCACATTTCAATGTATTCACTTTCACCAGTCTGTTGCAATTGCTGGTACATCGTCTTCGTAACAGCAGTATCAACCAGTCTTTGTAGAAGACCTCTGATACAGGGTATACAACAGCAACCACATACCACCACGATAGCCACAGCGACTCCAATGGACACCAGGAAACTGCTGATGAAATGACTCCATTTTCCAAACCACGCTTGTAGAAAGTCTGTAAAGGGATTATTTACCCCAGAGTTCTCTGCCAATTCTTCGGATAACATCTCCAAACCTTTCAAAGCTTGAGTGATACTTCCATCAGGCGCAGTGTTGTTTGGAATATACGTACAACAGAAAGTCCCAAACATCTTGCAAACTCCTCCTTCTTTGGCCAGGAGCATATCCAACGCAATTCAATTCTGCCATGCCACCAGCAAAGTGGCCTCCAGTTGTTCAGCAATTCCTTTCAATGCATCTTTGGTATAGTTCACAAAACGCTGCTGGTTATAGTAAATGTAGTTGATCCAGTCCACATTCTTATTAGGCTGAACCCAGACAAAGATGGATGTAAAACCAGCTGCTATTTGGTTTATTGCTTTGTATTCATCAGGTACGCCTCTTGGTACGCCAATACTATCGATGTAGACACCGTTATCGAAAGATTGCTTCGGTGCCTCTCTTTTTCTCTTACTCAACCACTTCGGCTTTATTTCAGGTTCTCTTATGAAACTGCTTGCTGGAACTGGGAAAATGTAGAATGGCAGAATTAACTTTACAAGTGCACAAGTTCCCTTCCAGGGAATTGTAAGCCTTGATCTGAGTTTGTTGTCTCCACATAACCACCATACATCTGCTAAACTATGAGTTTGATTCTCCAGAAATGGATTCTCATTGCCATTCACAGTAACATTGCAATAGTTCTGTCCCATATTGCCATAATTTTTCCCTGTGCCATCTCTGAAAATGCACATATACGAACCTGGGTAGGAAATCGCTGCAGGCGGTTTCTCAACTTTGCTTATGACTGGAAAACGCTGAGTTTCATTTTTGCATTTATCTTCAGTTTTGTTGAAGAATAATTTCAACAGACACGTTAGGTTACCTTCATCTTGCATCAATGGGACTGTTGCTAATTGCTGTTTACCTTCAGCACAAGAAATACAGTTCTCACGATGTGCTTCTCTGGTGCTATATCTAACCCAAGATAACCGTTCATTATGGTGTACGAATCCCGTCTCGAGTAACAATTGTTCTTCTTCTGTGAAGGCAAAATCTGCTTTACTTGTCGCATTCTTAAAGCTTTGTACTTTAAGTTGGAGGGTCCCCAAAGGATCAGTTCTAGTTGGAAGAGACACTCCGATTCCATAAACTCCTGAATCACTTTCTTGTGGTGACACAATGGTTATAGTAATTACTTCGGTACCTTGGGAATGCGCAATTTTTATTCTTTGTTGCCTGCTTTTATCTTTCTCTGGTATCACTGCACCACTTGTTTCCCATCCATTCACATCTGTTGACCACCAAACATTTGACCAGGACGTACAGTCTCTATTGCACAAGTATTTTGCATGAGTCAAGAAATTATTATTGTTCCATTTAGAACAGTCCAAAATTCCTTCACAAAGTTTCACCTTAAACACAGTAGTAACACCTGTTTGCGCTTGTAGCACCACATTCCTTTTTCTCTTGCAACTGTTCCTTCTCGTATGGACATATTTACTTTTGCCACCAAAATCATCATCATGTGACAGTTTAAGAACCAGTTGAACATGGCCATCCTCCCTAAGGACTACCTTGCGCCGTTGGTTTCTTCACTGGGTTTGAGACAAACTAACCCCTATTGGGCTAATCCCCCTTTGTAGCCAGACTTTGCGCTCAGAGGTCCGGTGGAGTTTGACAAACATCAATGGTAGAAGGAAGAGCCTTGAGTTTTTTACAGTGGGTGATATGAATCCACGAAGTCCTCTCAGCAATCTTTACAGCCGTAGGTGTCGAGATTAGTACTTGGTATGGGCCTTCCCACCTGGGGGATGACCAATTCTTTCTCTTCACAATTCGGATCCACACCCAGTCCCCGGGTGCCACTCTTAACAAGGCTTCATTTGTAGAATCTGCAAAGGAGTCATTGGTTACAAGAGATTTGACATTTAGCAGCTTCTTCATATAATCTGCTAGATCCTCACCCCCCTCACGTTCCGCTGGCAACAATCCTTGCCACTGCGGGGTGTAATATGGTCTCCCAAACAAAAGTTCAAATGGTGTAAGTCCTTTGTAGGAAGGTGAGATTTGCATATACAGGAGTGCCAAAGGAAGGCACGTAGTCCATGGTCTATGTGTTTCTGCCATCAGTTTGCGGAGCTTACTCTTCAAGACACAGTTGTGTCTTTCCACCAGTCCAGCTGATTGGGGATGATAAGCACAATGATATTTAAGATCAATTTGAAACACTTGACCCAACTTCTGAACAATCTGGTTAACAAAATGAGACCCATTATCACTGTAAATGCATCTTGGTAAACCAAATCGGGGAATTATTTCTGTAGTCAAAAGCTTTGCTACTGTTTGTGCATTCGGGTGCTTTACTGGAAAAGCTTCTACCCATTTAGAAAAAGCATCAATAATGACTAAACAGAACCTTTTTCCCTCTGAGGGTGTCAATTCAATAAAGTCCATACAGAGTGTGTGGAATGGATATGGAGGAGTGGGGAATGCCTGCTGAGACTTTTTAACTCCCCCCTGAGCATGATACTTTGCACATAATAAATAAGATAAACAGAATTGCTTTGCATAAGTTGAAAACCCCTTACACCAAAACACCTTAGACATTATTTGAATCATCATCTGTACTCCTACATGGGCAGGTCCATGGCTAACCAATGTCGCATACCTAAAAAGGTTTGAGGGTAATACCATTTTGCCATCTGATGCCCTATACAACCCATCCTGTTGCGTGATACCATATTTTACCCAACAACATTTTTCCTTCTGTGCTGTCAATGTTTGCATTACTTTTAGTGTCTCTAAGTCTAAGAGGTGTCCGGGCTCTAAATCATTGTCATGCAAAAGCAAATCATTTTCTTGAGCTGCCTTTTTTGCAGCCATATCAGCAAGTGCATTTCCCCTGGAGACAGGATCTTTTCTGTTGGTATGTGCGGAACATTTACATATTGCTATCTGAAGTGGTAGTTGCACTGCATCTAACAATTGTAAAATTAAATCTCTGTGATTTATTGATTTGCCTGTCGCAGTAACCATTCCCCTATTCTTCCATTGTTGAGCGAAAACATGTACAGTGGAGAAAGCATACTGACTATCTGTATAAATTGTCACTTTTTTACCCTCCCCTAAGGTACAAGCTCGAGTCAAAGCCACCCACTCAGCTGCTTGTGCAGAATAAATGTTTGACAATCTTTTTGCCTCCAAAACTTCAGTTTCTGTGGTGACTGCATACCCTACTAGTGTTTTTCCTACAGTGTCCTTCTTTGCTGATCCATCTACAAACAAAACAAGATCAGAATCTACCAACGGAATATCCATTAAATCTGGATGGGGAAGCACTTTGTCATGAATGCTCTCTAAACAAATGTGTGTAGTACCTTCTTGTGGAGTCGGCAAAAGTGTCGCCGGATTAAGAGTAGTACACCTTTCTATGGTCATATGAGGCTGTGTCAGCAGCACTGTCATACATGACAAATGTCGACTAGGAGATAAAAAGGTTATCTTATCTTGCAAAAGTATAGTAGCTACTGAATGTGGAACCCGCAATTGTAATGGGTGAAACAAAACTAATGATGCTGAGGCTTGTACTGCCATGGCGGCTGCCACTACAGCTTGAACACAATGCGGCAATGCCCTTGCAACAGAATCTAATCTGGAGGAGTAGAAAGCTATCGGTCTCTGTTTATCCCCATGTACTTGTACCAGAACCGAAGTCATATATCCTCCCTTACAATCAACCATTTGTATAAACGGCTTAGAATAGTTCAGAAAACCCAAAACAGAGGATCCTGCTATCAATTGCTTAATTCTATTAAATGCCTGTATTGCCGTATTTGTCCACTGTATATCATTTTTAGCTGCCATGGGAGTATCATAGATCAGCATGGTCAATGGCCCTACTTCCTCAGCATACTTAGGGATCCAACTTCTACAAAAATTAGTCACACCTAAAACGGACATCATCTCCTGCTTAGTCGTATGCATAGGTGCCTCAAGAATTGCTTGTTTTCTTTTGTTCTCCAATTGTCTACCTGCCTGCGAAATTAAATAACCCAAGTACTTTACTTGTGTTTTCCACAATTGTAACTTTTCTTTATTTACCTTATGTCCTTGCTCAGCTAAAAAACTAAGAAGGGCAAGGGTATCCTTTTACAACTTTCTTGCGTGGGTGAGGCCAACAAAATATCATCTACATACAACAGAACCTGGCTTCCCTTTGGGGGAACAAACTGAGCTAAATTCGCAGCCATTTCTTGTGCGAATATTGTCGGACTCTCACAATAACCCTGTGGCAATCTGGTGTAGGTGTATCTTTTACCTTGATAAGTGAATGCAAACCAAAATCTACTCTCCTTATGTAGTGGTATGGAAAAAAAAGCACTGCTTATATCTATGACAGAAAAATATCTGTGCTGAGGTAGTAAATCATTAAGTAATGTATAGGGGTCAGGGACCACTGGTGCTCTTGGGATCACAGCCGAATTAACTGCTTGTAAATCCTGAACCAACCTCCATGACCTATCCGGTTTCTTTACAGGAAACAACGGAGTATTGCAGGGTGAATCTGGGCATTCAACAAGAATTCCTACCTGTTTTAGCTGCTCAATGACTGGCTTAATTCCTTCCTCTGCTTGTTTACTTAGTGGGAATTGGTGCTTACGAGGTCTAAAACCTGACTTTGGAGTTATGCAAACTTCACCTGTTGTTTTCATCAGTCCTACATCCCCTTTACCTTTTGACCATAGATCTACAGGTAAGGCACTTAACGCACTATCTTCCTCTTGAGTTAGAAGGATTTGTCATGCCATTTCTGTTTTGTCATCCCTGAGGTGCACACTTGGTTGTGCCCAAGTCACCCAATTTAATCTTTGTACCTGGATCTGTTGATCTTTCAATTGACTTTCGGACATTGTGTCCCAATTTGTTATCTTTTTCGCCAAATCTACCCAATGTGTCCCCACCGCTTTAGTAATTGAAATATGTGGGCTATAACCTGAGTGATATAAAGAACTCATTTCCTTGGTCAAAGTACAGGTCACTACTGTATTAACTTGCGTATCCCAAAACATATCATTCAAAATTATCCTTGCATGTTTGTGCTTAAAGAATTCTTTTTCAAATTCTTTATCCGGACCAGGGGCCTTCCTGTAGAACATTGTACAATGTAAGTGTGCCACAACCTGTGGTGACCCGCTCCTAGATTTACTTAAAGCTAGGTTGATCAAATCTGTATCAACTCTCACCGGCCCGTTTGAAATCAAGTCCTGGCTATACCAGTAAAACAAGTCTTGTACTCCCTGTACCATCAAGCCATCCGCTAACCTTTTCGCCTCAATGCCTTTAGGTGTGGGAATTGCCGCTATTCCAAATGAATGCATCAAATCTCTTCCCAGCAAATTAACTGGACAAACTTTCGATATAATTACCCTACACCTAACAGTTTGGTTTGTTTGCAGATCTGTGAACAATAGAGGATGTGACAGTGGTTCCTTATAGATTTTCCCGTTTGCTGCTTTCACAAGGACAAACTCATCCATCTCGCAGTTCGGGGGCAGAACTGATGGACCCAAAAGTGTACGCGATGCACCTGAATCACATAAAAACTCCACTTTCTGTCCCTCAACCAAAAACTCTATCATGGGTTTTTGATCTAGATGCATAGCAATACCCAAATTTGCCAGGTTTATGACTTCACAGTCACAATCCCGCCCTTCCTTCTGAGTGTTCTGACATTCATCGCAGAGAGTGTCTGCCTCATCATCATCACAGTCATTCTCAATTTCTTCTTCTCTACAATAATCACAATAATTAATTTGGCGCCTTCCTTTACTATCATATAGTCATGCGGAGCCCTTGTTCGTAAGCTGTGGGGGATGTTGCCACTCTTCACAGTCGGCAGCGAAATGCCCACTTCTACCGCACTTAAAACATTCTCCACATTTTAACCTCCCCTCATATTCCTCTGAATGTCCACCTGGTTTATTTAATGTGTCCCATTTTGGGCCCACACTTTTTTACGCCACCACGGCACCCTTGCCCCCTTTGGTCCTGTACCAAAAATATACCACCATCATCCCCTACTGCTAACACTTGTACTTTCTTTTTTAAATTGAAATGTCGCTCAGCATGCTGTGCATATTCAAACAAAGGTTGCAGTCTACATGTTCTATGATCTACCATATGCTTAGTTATAAAACTACTTATCGGGGCCCTACAACCCTTAGACTTATCGGGCCCTACAAGAAAGCATTTTTCAATTGCTGTTCATATGGACTATCATTGGTCTGATCCTGTGGAATCATCATTCCACAATGGTTATTGAACACTTCTGTCAATCTTACAATATAGTGATCTACAGATTCATCATCATTTTGGATGCACTGATTTATTACTGTCCAATCTGCTCTTGGATGCCACTTATCAGAAATTCTCTTTAACAGATCAGTGACTCGCGTGTCTAACACCCCAGAATTATGCTTTAATGTAGTGCCATCATCTGCCTTACATGTCCAAGTACCATAAACTAAGTGCCAATCTGGACCCAGGATTTGTCGCACTACTTGTTCTACTTCTAAACCATTTAGATGATAACTTAAATTCATACCAACTATGTCCTCAGAAAACTTTTGAAATTTAATCTTGGGATGAGGAATACCATTTGTAGCTCGTTTTATATCCTCTCTAGCCCAGGGACGATAAAGTAAAATAGTTGGCTCTTGTCCAACATCCCCTGCTTGTGGGTTTGCAACTTGTATTAAGGGAAGAGCTTCTGAGTAGTCAGAAAGTTTAATGGCCCAACGTCCTTGCCCTGCTGGTCCTGACCTTAACTGCATAGGTTGGTCTACCTGTTGCAAAGCAACCTTGGGTACTACGGGAATTTGCAGGTAAATTGGAGGGGTCACAATGCTTCCTTGAGCAGCCAATATCCCACCCTGCTGTACAGATCCCACATCTTCAGACTGATATTGAGGAGGTTCCGCTGGTAAGGCAGCAGCAATTTCCCCATACGGTGGGGCAGTTGCCTGCCTTTGTACCGCACAAACTGTATGCTCATCCTCCTTATCTAAAAATAAAGCTACTTTTCCACTTGGCACCAGTGATCCCTTTTGATTTATTTCTTCTTTTTCCTGGAACTGTTTTTCTTTTATAGCTCGTTTATTTGCTTCTACTAACCATTTTTGTGCTTGGGGAAATCCCAATTGTCTTTGCTTTTTAGTTCTAGTTCCCGCATCTCTTTTCAAATCTCTAACCAATTTTGCACAGGCATTCTTATTCAGTGTACCATCAAAATCATATCTGGACTTCCACTTTTTCAACAATTTAACATTATTTTTGTTTAAACCTTTCATATACTTAGCATCAACATTTAAACAGGCATCACTCTCACACTTGCAGCAACTCGAACCCATGTTTCTCCTAGATTTTTTATTTTAGGACTGTATCAAAGTTATTTTACAGGGCTTATTATAAAATGAGGCTATCTTAATGGGTGATCCTAACAAAAGAATCTTAACAAGTAATCCTACCCACCCTTAACTAAAAATAAAACCCTTGTCAACAAGGTTAAATTAAATTAAAAGTAAATTTATTTTTCATCCTACCTGAACCAGATGAGACTCCGTTTCCCCTTTTGGTTCAGAAACCGTCCCTCAGATAGGGATCAGAGAGCGGCCGGCCTCCTTTCAACGACAAATCAGTCGGAGGGCTTTCAGTCGAGGGAATCTTAAGATGAGAAACCCTCACCTGCACAGGTTTTTCGGTCTCTCTGTCGGTCTGATCCGTATCTTTGTAGAGGTTTCCAGTCCGAAGGACCAAAATGTCAGAAGAAAAATTCAAACGAGTCGCATCTGCCTCAGGTGATGAAAAACTTCTTTATTAGCAGTTAACCAGATTACAGAGCATGTTGGCCAAGATGATCTCCTCCTCTGGTCAACTTGTTTACTGGCATCAACTTTTATACTGCAAGCAAAACAACTTTTTGTTACATTTCTGACCGTTGACAGTTGGCTATGAAAAACATAGAGGATAAACATGTTTACCACAAATTACCTCAAACCAACAGTTAGTACAGAATGTTCAAGAAGTACTGAATGTTCAGTTCAACAATGGCAGCTCAAATTTTCCAGGAAACACAGCCTGCTTCAGTAAATTAACTCTTACTCGGCCGTGCGTCCTTATCTCAGGCTTCACCAAGCTATAACCAAATCTCTTTATTCTGAAATGCAGAAAACAGTTATTATTCAAGTTCATAAGCAATGCTGCATTTTGTTCACAGATGAGGCCCATCTTTGATAGGCATATCCCAACAAATAACATGTTCACTTTGCAAGAAGAGGAAAAAGACAAATAACAGTATGTTTTAAAACTTTTTCTCTTAACAATCAGCCTAGCAGGAGATGGTAGACAGTCCAAACTGATTTGCAAGAGTTGACCAACACCTCTCCCCCAGGGCTTCCATATATTGGCTAAATCTTTTCCAATCCCCAAAGTGTGTTTTGTAGGTAATGTCAGTCTTCAGAAACTCTCAACATAACTAAACAGAATCCAGACATTAACATACACTTGCTTAATGCTAGAACCCATTATAAAAATTCCATAACCTACCAGCACTACACCCTGGACATCATCTATATATTATATACGTTGTCACAGAGACGTGGTTCAAGACCAGAGATAGCATTCCATCAGTATAGAACTTTAATACCTGCCACTTGCAGAGGCCCACAAGATTAGACAAAGGCAATAAAGATGGGGATGTCTGTATATTCCTAAAAAAGTCTCGCCTCTAGACTCATTAGCAAGTTAATAACTTGGAATTCTTCCACATCCAACTTACTGTAATGAAAACCCTTATTACAACATGGCTACCTACAGGTGCTCTTCTATGTACCTCATAGCTCATATCTTCAAACTAACCTAAATATTTATGCCCAGAAAGTTCCAGACTTCATCATTACAAACACTCTTAGTTAATCCACACCCCAACTAGAGGCAATAAAATATTGGACTTGGTCCTAACAAATATGGGTTATATCTGCTCCCCACCAGTTGCACCCTCCTCTCTGGTCAGATTGGACTAAACGTCAGTCACATTTGCAATACGACTATATCCTGAAGCATCCTCCAATGCCTAACTGGAGATCGCCAAGGACTTTGACACAATCCTCCACTCTGGAATCATAGATAAATTTACTAAGCTGGGCATTAATCCCTACATCACTCAATGGGTTGCCAACTGGCTGACAGAACCCACACTGTAAAAGTAGCCAACTCCAAATCCAGCTCCAGACAAGTGACAAGTGGGGTACCTCAGGGTTCAGTCCTGGGACCGCTCTTGTTTGGCATCTACTTCTCTGAAGTACAGGCCAACAGTAAGGGACTCTGGCTAACAGTTTGCAGATGACTGCAAACTGGGAGCCATTACTGAATCCCCAAATGATGTGGATATTCTACAAAAGGGCCTTACAGAAACAGATGCCTGGTGCCAGAGCCATGAGCTCATGCTCAGTGCCAAGAAATGTATAGTTATCCCCTTTGGGAAAAAACATGTACCCATGAATTACCACATAGGTAGCAGTACACTAAACAATGAAAGTGTAATAAGAGACTGAGGGACACAGGTGGACAGTGGTCTCACCTTTGATAACCACATCGCCACAACAGTCAGGAAATCCTTCTATGTGGCACACCTCATCACTAAGGGCTTTTCATCCAAAAAAAAGGAGGTCATTGTCCCACTGTACTCATCCCTCATTAGACCCATTATAGAATACAATACTCCATTTGGTATGTACCTCTCAAGACATCTGCAACAACTGGAAAGGCTGCAGAAACACCTTACTAAAAGAATCACAGACCTAAAGCAGATGCCGCATGCTGACTGTCTAAAAAAACTCCAGCTATACTCTGTCACATATCATCTACTCAGAGGCGATTTCTGTTTAACATACAAGGCCATGTCAAACCCAGAACTGTTGGACATGCTACATTTAAAGAAATCCCAATCCCTCAGAGCCACACGCTCCAGGGATCTAAACCTTGTCATCACAATGAACAAAACATAATGGAGAGATAGGTTCCTGACCCAGAGACTCCCCAGACTCTGGAACAGACTGCCCATACATGTCAAGCAGAGCGGCTCTTTGGCCCTCTTCAAAAGGAACCTTGGCGATTGGATGGGAGATAGGAAATTCACCCTGGGGATCAAGTCAGTTGCCCTGCTAGACAGGGGTCCAGGGAAATAAATATTGCAGGAAGAAATAGCCAGGGAATTCTTATGGCTAAGCTTGTATAGGCTCTAGGGTCAATAGCCTAGTACCAACCTATGAACCTAAGTATTCAGAGACTATTCAAAGGCTAATCCACTAGATTGACCTGGCTATATTCAAAAGCCCATTCAACCTCAGTGATTCCACAATCTACAGAAGTCTTTACTCCCAAATCCTATGCACATGTAAATAGCTGCACAGATACATATATCATACAACAAATACAAAAGCTAAATTAAAAAAGAAACCACCTGTGATGGATCCCTAACATGAACAGGTCTTATAATAAAAGAAAAAAAACTCAGCATGCAAAAATAAATCTAACGCTAATGAAGTTGACAATGCTCTTGCTAAACTAAACAGGGAACTCTGTATCCTGATCAAATCAACCCAAACTGTACATGAGATAAAAGTAGCCATCCAGCAAAAGTTAATCACAAAGCTTTCTTTAATTTTGTTAAAAATCTCAGAAAAAATAGCCATCCTTGCACTAAGCTAATAGAAAATTATATCACATACTCAGATTCAGACATCATAACAAATCCACTGGCAGATAAAATTCAGCACTAACTTCACCCTCTACCCCCTCAATATTTTCAGATCAAATACCCTCTTTTACACCCTCCTTAAATCTCACAGGAACAAGTTCTCAAGGCACTACCTAAGGCTAGGAGAACTACACCTATAGGGATGGATAACATACCACTCTGCCTACTGGATAACCTGAAACATGACTTACTGGACCCCCTAGCAAAGCTATTCAATATTAGCCACCGAACAGGCTTTGTACCAGCAGAATGGAGGACAGTCATTCCTTGCACAAAGGTGGAGCTTCAACACAGCCGGTAATTATAGACCCATGACACTGACCATTCTCATCTGTAAGGCTATGGAAAGGATCATTATGGAACTAATAACTAGGGATACAGGTAACCTATAGACTCTCAACACAACTCAAGCTGGATATGTCAAGGGCAGGTCCTGTTTACTTAATCTGACTGACTTCTTTGAAAAAAAAATTCTGAGGCAATGGACAAGGGCAAATCAGTGTACAGACCATTTACGGACCTTACTACAGTGTTCAACACCATCCAATATGCAAGCATCCTAGATAAACTCTCCTAGCTAAATGTTAACCCCTATGTAACTCACTGGATAGCAAACTGTCTCACAAATAGAACCCAGAAAGTAAGGGTGGATGGCTTTACCTCCTCCAAAAGACCTGTCACCATCAGAGTGGCCCAGGGTTCAGTCCTTGGGCCAGTCCTCTCAGGCATTTACTCCTTAAAGGTCAAAGCTAATGTTAAAGGCTTGTGGATGACCACGTTTGCGGATACCAAACTTGGTGAAATCATAAATTCCTCAGAGGACACCAGTATCCTGCAAGAAGGCCTGTACCAAACAACTAGCTGTTGTCAAAACCATTGACTTAAACTAAATGTCAAGAAATGAAAAACTGTACTGTTTGGCAAGCATGACTCCCCTTGTAAACAGACCTCACAACTCTACCCTTTATTTGAAGAGCATTTCTATTTTTAGGCCTAATTTGCTCCTAACCATTACATATCTATTTTTTGGAGGTATGTGCCTATTTTCAGGCATGGTTTCACTCAATTTTCTGAATCCCTCCATCACAAAAGAAAAACCTCATAGCATGCAAAATCTAACTCTAAAGAAGTTAAAAATGCTCTTGTTAAATTAAACAGGGAACTATGTATCCTGATCAAATCAACCAAAACTATATATGAAATAAAAATAGCCATCCAGGAAAAAGTTAATCATATAGTGTTCTTTAATTTTGTTAGAAATCTCAGAAACAATAGCCATCATTGCAGTGAGCTAAGAGAAAATTATATCACATACTCAAATTCAGAAGCCATAAAAAATCCTCTGGCAGGCAAATTCAGCTCTAACTTCACCCCTACCCCCAGAATATTCTCAGCTCAAATACCATCATCTACACCATTCTCAAATCTCACAAGAACAAGTTCTCAAGGCACGACCTAAGGCTAGGAGCACTACACCTATAAGGATGGATAACATACCACTATGCCTACTGGTTAACTTGAAACATGACTTACTGGACTCCCTAATGAAGCTATTCAATATTAGCCTCAAAAAAGGCTTTGTGCCAGCAGAATGGAGGACAGCCATTCCTTGCACACAGGTAGAGCTTCAACACAGCTGGTAATTATAGACCCATGACAATGACCATTCTCATCTATAAGGCCATGGAAAGGATCATTATGGAACTAATAAGGATACAGGTAACCTACAGACCCTCAACACAACTCGGTTTGGATTTGTCAAAGGCAGGTCCTGCCTACTTAATCGGAATGACTTCTTTGGAAAAATTACTGAGGCAACGGACAACGGCAAAACATGTATGGACCTTGCTAAGGTGTTCAACACCATCCCATACTCATGCATCCTCGATAAACTCTCTCAGCTAAATGTTAACCCCTGTGTAACTCATTGGATAGCAAAATATCTCACAAATAGAACCCTGAAAGTAAGGGTGGATGGCTTTACCTCCTCCAAAAGACCTGTCACCAGCAGAGTGCCTCGGTGTTCACTCCTTGGGCCGCTCTTCTCAGGCATTTACTCCTTAAAGGTCAAAGCTGATCTTAAAGGTTTGTGGTTGACCAAGTTTGCAGATGATAGCAAACTTGGTGAAATCATAAACTCCTCAGAGGACACTAGGATCCTGTGAGAAGGCCTGTACCAAAAATGCCAAGAAATGAAAAACTGTATCCTTTGGCAAGCATGACTCTCCTGGAATCCAGATCTCACAACTATACCCTTTTTTTGAGGAGCATTCCTAATTTTAGGCCTGATTTGCTTCTAACCATTACATACCTATTTTTTGGAGGTGTGTCCCTACTTTTAGGCACCATTTACCTCTCCATACAATTTTCTGAATCCCTCCATCACAGAAGAATTTTAAGCTATTTAGTTATAGAAAACCACACTTCATGATGAGCATACTAGTGCCACCAATAATTTAAAGAAAGAGGACCCACATATCACGTCTTCCTTTTTCAAAAATAAATGACTTTGTGGTGCAGATTTTTGCAATGTCATTCATGTCTACAGATCTTACTACATGTATTTGATAATAAGTTTATATTTTCATGTCATTTTTCTCACTCACAGTTTTTAAACTTGTGTTTCTAAGTAGTATCACACATTCCTACTGGAACTGGGGAAAGTTATACGTTATCTGGTATTCAAATGTTATGCTAACTAGATGTTCACATTTTTGGCTGGATGTACTTACTTTTGAAGACCCTTTGTATCTATTTTTAATGTCTGTAGGTTGAGATTTATGCTTGTAACTGTTATCTTGACAACAATCCCATGAAAACTGATCCCATACTTAGAAATCTGGGAACCGATGTCAACAATGAACTGTCCTTTGATCAACATGTATCCACTATTGCAAGAAAATCCTTCATCACACAGCTTATATCTAAGGGTATGGTGTCCAGATCCAGGGACACAACTGTTCAGTTGAAGTTGGCACTCATTAGATCAATCTTTAAGTATGATGCACATTTCAGCATGTACCTGTCCAAATATTTGTGACAAATAGAATAAAAGCAATGCTGTCTCACTAAAAAAATCAGGGGCCTAAAATCACAAAAACTATGCTGCCCAACTCAAAGCCTTGTCTCTCTTCTCGGTATCACTAACACTATTGAGAGGTGACTCTGACTTGCACAAAGATCTTCAACAGACATTATTCTATCAGACCTATTACACTTTCACAAGTCCAATGGTATCATAAACATTCAATGAAGTGACCCCAGTCTCTTTCGCAAAATTAACAGAACACACTGGAGGAACAGGTATGTATCACAGAGAACACCATTTCTTTGAAACCATCTTCCACTCCACATAAAGCAGAGCATTTGGCCCTAACGGATAGGGGAAATATTATTACTCCAACATATACTTGTGTGACACCACAGCATTGGCCCAGTAATCAAGAAGTCGCAACCCTTACCACTGGCAACACTGGAGAATGTACACACTGGGAGGATGACAAGTACACACACAGTAAAGTGCAATTTCCCTTAAGAGCACACAGAGATCACAGTCTGCAATTTCCCTTAAGAACACACAGAGATCACAGTCAGTCTGGGGCTGGTTTCTCCCTCTTTCTCCAAATCCCCAATAAGACTTCCCACGGGCACAGCTATAGAGTTGAGATCTCAGCTGAGTGGGCAAGCTAAAACCTTCAGAACTCTCTGTCCAACCAGTGCTTCATGTCCCTGTCCAAGTAGCTGACACACAAACACACACTTTAAGATTTGATTTATATACACACACACCTGGGAAAGGTTGGCACAGGTTTACTAGATATGCCCCCTTGTGCCCAGATTATAAGGTAGTTCCAGCCACCAGCCACCCTTATCAGCTACGATAAGGCCCTTAACAAAGGATGCCCAATTCTACTGTGTAATGTTACTATTAATCCAAATGATAGTCTGACCAAGAGCAAGGCTATTTAGGAGTGGCCCGTAAAGTTTCACCATAGAGATGCAAGTACGCTAAGAGATTAAATATGTCTCAGAAATATCAGCCACAAAGATAGGTTTAAATACATTTAGTAATAAATAATACAAGAACAAGACACTACACAGTAAATCAACACAGTAACCTCAGAGTTCAAAATTGCAGGGCAGTCTCAAATAAAGAAAACATCTAAGCTATACTTTACTATATTGCTATCTGAATCTAAAAGAGTTACTATGCCCTAAAAACTTAATTACAGCAAGGCAAGTGCAGAAGGTGATGAGTGGATGTTTCCAGGTCAAAGACAAAATACAAAATGCACTCTAGCTTTATTTCTCTCTGAGGGAGTTCTTAAATTCATATCAAATATTACTCCTGGGTTAGCTTGGATGACATCACTTTTTGCCACCTGACTTTAGTTCCCAAGCTAAACCCCCTTTGTCAGAAACTAACAGAATGTAACATCTCTATGTGAAAAATACATATCTCCCAGATGTTTGAAGACCCTGTGTGTCATAAAACAATAAAACACTTCTGCATCTCAAACCTAGTAATTACTTCTCTTCTAAGACAATACAAAAACTTCTAGCTCTAGACATTGTGTCTGCTACTGAAATGAAACTGAGAAATAACTTTTATAGCATAATTGTAAAACAATTTAAGTTCAACTTATTTTCTTGAAATTTTGCAAGTTAACCCTCCATGTTCTAGTTTCTATTGTTAAAACATATACATTTGCACAATTACAATAGTTTATATACACTTCTATTCTAAGCCAGCAAGGCATGTTGTGGATACATTTCAGCTCAGTACTTTACACATACTTCTGCATGAATCATACCAATATTCACAAATGACATAGATTTACAAAATTCCAGATAGCTGGGATGGCACTATATCCTTTTGTGACATTTCTTCCCCCACTCCACCCCCAAAAACCCCATTTTTCAAGTGACCCTTGAGAAACATTGCTTGAGAGGGTTGACTATCTGGTAATACATCACCCCATTCTCTGTCTTGAGAGTCCATGTCCACTGGCATTGCTAACCCCACTGCAGTGCTGCACTGTCATATATGCCTGCAACCCTAGGTTCCACTTTAGTAACTTGGCATTTTGCTGGCTGGCTCAATGTAGCCATGTTAAGGGATTGTGGTCTGTAACTACAGTGAAGTTCCTTCCATACAGATAAGGCCGAAGTTTCTGCAGTGCCCACACTATAGCTAGACATTTCTTTTCTACAGCTGCATAGCATTCCTCCCTGGGTTGGAGCCTATGACTGAGATATACCACTGGGTGCCCTGTTCCCTCTGAGGAGACCTGGCTGAGTACAGCCCCCACCTCAGGGTTTGAAGCATAAACCTGCACAACAAATTCTTGGCTATAATTTGAACTGGCTAAATTGGGGGGGGGGTCCTCCCAAAGCTCCTTTAAGCTTCTGGAATGCCTGCTCACATGCTGGGGTTCACACTACCTTAACTGGCTTTTTTTCCTCGTCAGGTCTGTGAGGAGAGCAGCTATGGTACTATAATTGGGGACAAACTTTCTGTAGTACCCTGCTGTCCCTAAGTATGCCCTCACCTGCTTTTTGGTAACAGGGGCAGGCCATACCTGAATGGCTTCCACTTTGGCAGGTTCTGGCCTGATCTTACCACTCTCCACTCTATGTCCCAGGTAGGAGTCCTGTGCCATACCCACTTGACACTTACTGGCCTTAATGGTCAACCCTGCCATTTATAATCTGTTTAGCACCTCCTGACATGTTGAAGGTGCTCTTGCAGGAATGGCTGTAGATGGCAATATCATCCATTAAGCAAGGGCAAAATCTCATGCTCCTGTTACGATATGATCTACCAGCCTCTGGAAAGTTGCTGGGGCATTTTTCATCCCAAAGGGCATCTTCATGAACTCATACAAGCCAAAAAGGAGTCACAAAGCCTAACTTCTTTCTAGCACTGGGAGTAAAGGACACCTACCAGTAGGGTTCCTATTAAATGATTAAAGATGCATTTTTCGAATGCGTCTTGATCGAACTTGAAAGCACGAAAAGGAAAAATAGTGAAATGGCATATATGAGAATTCTTTCCCTGGGAAAGAAATTGTTTGGCCTCTTCCGTTACTTTGCCGTTTTCATCACTGTAGTGCGATCTTGGAGTTGGTATATTTAAGTGGTGGGGGCAAAGTCTCCCACTTTATGTAACGTTTTAATTTTTTTTTTTTTTTTTTTTGTGTGGAAGCGTTCAAGATTGTAAGCTTTAGCTTACATGGGTTTGATAAATCGTCATTTGCTTTTTTAAGTATTCAATGATTTAACATAGACCCCCACCAGTAACCCTAGGTAAGATCAATAGTGGTAAGATACTTATCCCCACCCAGTTCCTCTAGGGCTTCATCTGTCCTAGGCTTGGGGTAAGCATCTGACTCTGTGTGACTATTTAATTTCCTGTAGCCACACAGAATCTGGTGCTGCCATCCTTCTTTGCTACCAGGACCACTGGAAAGGCCCAGAGACTGCTTGACACCTGGATTACACCTAGTTCCAAGATTTCCTATATCTCCTCCCTCACAGTCTGTTTGACCCTCTCAGGCACCCTATAAGGGGCCTGCTTAATAGGCCTTTGGGGTCCTGTATCCACATGGTGCTGCACCAGGTGGGTGCACCCTGGTTTCCCTGTTACTCCTGTAACATTGCACAGATTTCTTGAACCTGGGTAGAGGATAGCTGCTGGAACATTGCTACCCCTACCACTGAGGTGTCAGTCCAAGCCTCACTGAGGAGATCAGTCACCAGATCCCCCTCAGGCTCCTCCTGCCATCCACTGCAAATACTCAGCACAAGATCCTCTCTATCATGGTAAGGTTTCATCATGTTAACATGGTACAATATATGCCCTTGCCTCCTGTCTAGCAATTCTACCATGTAGTTAACATCACTGACTTCCTTACCACCTTGAAGGGTCTCTCCCAAGCTGCCTACAGCTTGTTGTGTCTGACAGGAATGAGAACCATTACCTGCTGCCCCACAGCATACTCTCTAGCTTGCGCAATCCTGTCATACCAGATCTTTTTCTGTTTTTGTGCTTCTGCTAGGTTCTCCTGGACCAAGCCCATGGGTTCCATGAGCCATGTCCTGAGGTTTAGGACATATGCCACAACAGACTCCTTGTGGGATTCACACTCACCCTCCCACTCATCTCGAATCAAATCTAGAGGTCCCCTCACCCTATGCCCATACAGCAACTCAAAGGGTGAAAAACCTGTGGATTCCTGGGGAACCTCTCTGTAACAAACAGATGGGGCAAATATTTATCCCACTCCCCTTGAACTGGTCTGCAAATGCCCACAGCATGGACTTGAGTATAGAGTTTAACCTCTCCACAAAACCATTCGTCTGTGGATGGTAGGGGTGGTCTTTAGGTGCATCACTCCAGAGTGCTTCCACAGACAAGCCAGCAGGTCTGACATGAAATTGGCACCTTGGTTAGTCAGTAGTTCTTTTGGGAAACCTACACTGCTGAAAATCTCTAACAAAGCATTTGCCACCTGTTCTGCCTCACTGGAGGACAGAACCACCACCTCAGGGTATCTGGCAGCATAATCTACTACCACTAGGATATACTTCTTCCCTGTGTTTCTTGGGGTACTCAGACACCCCACAATATCCATATCTACCCTCTGAAATGGCTCCTCAATCTCAGGCAAAGGCATCAAAGGAGCTTTCACCTTGTCTCCTGCCTTGCCTCCCTTTTGACACCACTCACAGGTCCTGCAGTACACTGTTAGATCTTTGGAAATCCCAGGCCAATAAAATTTCTGCATAATATGTCTCTTTGTACATGTTATGTCCATATGACCTGCAAAAGGAATATCATGGGCTATGGCTAGAAGTGCCAGACAGTAGGCTCTGGGCACTACCAACTGCTGTATTCTCTCACCCTCTATCCCTCCTTCAGGGGTCCATTGTCTATACAGTAACCTTTTGTCCCAGTATACAGATTCCCCTTTCCCTTGAGAATCAGGTGCCTCACTAGCTACCTCCCTCAGGCCTTGTAATGTAGGGTCTGAGAGCTGAGCCTGTCTCAACTCTCTCTCTCTTTGTAACCCTTCCCAGCTTCCCTTCCACGGGAAGTCTGGGATCTTCTGAAAGCGGTGCCTCACTGTAAGCCTAGGTACTACTACTCACCTTTGCCCTTGCAGTCACTCTGTCCAAGGGAACATCAGTACCCACAAGCAGCTGTGGCTCACCTTCAGTCTCACTGCTACTGGGTAGATCCCTCTCTCAAGTAACCACCTCACCAGTCCTAGCTGCAAGTGTGTGGTCTGTCCGGGTCTCCCCTGGGCTACCAGACCCACATACTTGTCTCTAAAGCCTGACTGCATGTAATTGCATACACACAAGGTACTGCATTATCAAAATCATTTCCTATCAGGACATCTGCAGGGATATCCTCACACACACCTACTTGCTGGCTTCCTTTTCCACCCTCCCAGTCAAGGTGAACCCTAGCCAAAGGTATTTGGAATGGGGTCCCTCCAAAAGCTCTGACTGGGGTGGACTGTCAAAGCAAGTAGTGCTCCTCTTTAACCATTGCAGGCCTCTCAATGGTTAAATCAGAGGCCATGTCTCTCTTAGCAGTGGCCTCTTTCCCATCCACTAAGATAGGATATAACCTCTTGTGGCAGTTTGGTACCTTGTTGTCTCGATGCAACTTACTGCTGGCATTTGTCATCCCCACTTACTGGCTCTCCCACCTTTTGTTCCCCACCTTGCATCAGTGGACATCTATATGCTACATGGCCCCACTGGTTGCATTTAAAACATTTAACCCTTGGTCCTGGACTAGTGGCTTCCCCCTCCTAGTGGTGGACTCTGTTGGGCAGGTCTTGGTTGCCTACCATGGATTCCCTTAGACCCATGATCAGCACTGGCTATCCCTTTCCTGTGCAGTGATGCACTTCTTGCTAGGTATAGGTCTCCCTTCTTCCCTAACTCATCTGCATTATTGCATTGTCTACCAGCTAACCAGATTCTCATGTCCTCAGGCAAAGTGCTAAGGGCTTGTTCCCTCACTAAAAGGTGTGCCAGCCCTTCAAAAGTGGTGACATGGCATCCACTCACCCACCTATGAAAACAAGTGCTTAGTTCAGCAATATACTCACACACACTTTCATCTGCCTTGCGTCTATGCTCACAAAACTTTTTCCTATAAGCTACAGGTGTTAACTTATAACATTCTAACAAACAGTTTTGACTATATTTGAATGAAACTATCAAAATTATCCCTCTCTGTAAATTGTGGAAGAAATTTACTGACCTTTGTTGCTTCTAGGGTTTGGTTATTCCCTTCCCCATTACCTCCATGCCCCTGGCAAAAAGTCAGCATCTCCTTCTCATGTTGCCTCTACCTGTCATTCTCCTCAGCCTCCAGACATCTCAGTCTCTCTTCTGCTTCTATTTACAAATTCTTGGCCTGCAGTTCAAGTCTCTTTAACTCCAGATGGAGTTTAAGTCCTCTGAGGAAAGACTGAACTGTTCATTTTCTGAGAGTTGTACATCTCCAAGGCCAGCCTGGTTGTTCTCTTGATTGCTGGTCTGTGATGCAGCTATGCCCAAAGATGCAATAATTTCTGCTTTAGTCAGGTTAGCATGCGCCTGTCCTTTAACGTGGCACATCTCAGCCATCTAGCTTCTTGTCAGCTTGCTATACTCCTCTGCTGACATGGTTGCCTGGTCACCCTGACTAACTAAGCTAACAAAAAATAAATAAATAAAACAATTATGATATGAAACTCTGAATGTTCACTGTGTGGCTGACAGAGTAAAAATACATTCCTTGACTACTGTTTACATGTTACAGAAATTCAACATCCACAACACTACAAATGAGTATGTGATGTGGCTATCCCATTACTGCCACCAATTAATATGAGACACCCCTGCACTGGACCAGTAATCAAGGAGCCTCAATCCTCCCCACTGGCAACAGTGGGAAATGTACACACTGGGAGGGTGACAAGTACACACACAGTAAAGTGCAATTTCTCTTAAGAGCAGACAGAGATCACAGTCAGTCTGGGGCTGGTTTCTCCCTCTTTCTCCAAATCCCCAATAAGACTCCCCACTGGCACAGCTATAGAGTTGAGATCTCAGCTGAGTGGCAAAGCTAAGACTTCCAGCACCCTCTCTGTTCAACCAGTACTTCATGTCTCTGCCCAAGTGGCTAACACACACACTTTAAGATTTGATTTATATACAAACACACACCTGGGAAAGGCTGACATAGGTTTACTAGCTATGTCAGCTTCTGCACAGACTATAAGGGTAGTTTCAGCTGCCACCAGCCACCCTTATCAGCTACTATAAAGCCCTTGACAAAGGGTGCCCAATCTTACTGTGTAATGTTATTATTAATCCAAATGGTAGTCTGACCAAGAGCAAGACTATTTAGGAGTGGCCTGCACAGTGTCACTATAGAGATATGGAAGTACTCTAAGACCTTAAGTATGTGCCACAAATAGCCACAAAGATATGTTTAAATATATTTAATAATAAATAATAAAAGAACAAGACAATACACAGAAAATCAACACAGTAACTTCAGAGTTCAAAATCACAGGAGATATTTAAAGCAACATTGCAGGACAGTCTCAAATAAATAAAGAAAACATCTAAGCTATACTTTACTATATTCCTATCTGAATCTAAAAGAGTTATTATGCCTTAAAACTTACAGCAAGGCAAGTGCAGAAGGTGGTGATGAGTGGATGTTTCCAGTTCAAAAACAAAATGCAAAATTCACTCTCTCTCTCTCTCTGAAAGAGTTCTTAATTTAATATCAAATATTACTGCTGGGTTAGCTTGGATGACATCACTTTTTATCACCTGACTTTAGTTCTCACGCTAAGCCCCCTTTGTCAGAAACTAACAGAATTTAACATCTCTGTGTGAAAAATACATTTCTCTCAGATGTTTGAAGACCCTGGAAGTCATAAAACAATAAAACACTTCTGCATCTCAAACCTAGTAATTACTTATCTTCCAAGACAATACAAAAACTTCTAGCTCTAGACATTGTATCTGCTACTGAACTGAAACTGAGAGAAAACTTTTATAGCACAATCGTAAAACAATTTAATTTCAACTTATTTTCTTGAAGTTTTGCAAGTTAACCCCTCTATGTTCTAGTTTCTGCTGTTAAAACATATACATTTACACAATTACAATAGTTTATATGCATGTCTATTCTAAGCCAGCATGGCATGCTGTGGTTACGTGTTAGCTCAGTGCTTTACACCTTTACACACACGTCTGTATGAATTATATCAATATTTACAAATGACATAGAATTATTTACAAAATTCCAGATAGCGGGGCTGGCAGTATTTCCTTTTGTAACAACTTGTTTGGCCCATATCTGGATATTTGTATTGCAAAATATATTGGCTAATACTTAGCAAGAGAATATAAGGCTATGCTTCTTGAGATCCTCACAGATCAATTGACTAGTAAGTACCTATGAACCTATGAGCAATTGCCTGTTTACCCGAGGCACATAATTCAGAGTACCTGAGAAGATGTGCATTCTTTTCAGTAGGACTGATACCGGCAGTGTTAAAATCATTTACTGTGTACAATACAATTTGTTCTTACTGAAATATATATAATATATCATGATTGGTCAAGAACACAATCAAGCAACACACAAATGGGAGAACAAACATGAGTGTATTACAAAACACTGACAACTTGTTTCTCATTGTCAGTTAATCCCAGCTACAAAACCCATATCAAGCATTATCTGAATAGTGGTACTGCTAAGGAAAGAGTTTTTAGTAATGTAAAGTGCACAGTTAGGGGTAGGTGCTCGGGTAGGGACGGGGTTAGGGTTGGCAAACATAAGTAAGGGTGGAAAGGGGCTTCACTTCACCCCTAAACCACTTTAATTGTGTGTACTATTGTTAACCCTAGCCTTATATATTACATTACTAAACACCCTTTTCCCTAACAGTATCGCTACACAAGACAAAAGCACAGAGAATCCATCCCTTTACCTGACCATATCTCTAACTCACAACTGTGAATACTCGCACATACACACTACTTACTGTAAAGCAATCTTGCACATTTTTATACCGCCTTTTCAAACATTCATTTTCCTGCACACTCCTACATACCAGAATTTTATAAAACATGAATTCAACCAAATGTGTCACACAAATGTGCAGTCACCTGTTTGTTTTGTCACTCACTTTTCCTTCCATGAAAACTTATCAAACAATTGAGCTGTCAACCATTTGAATAACAACCATATTTGACTATATATACTGCAGAAAATATATTTGATCATTTATTACAGAATACATCACTCTATAGAGAGCTATTTTAATTACCCATAAAAACAAGTAGAAAACTTGAGAAGTCAAAATTTAACAATGTTATCATTTCTTGAAAGTACAATTTTTTTCTTCGGCTTTTCCCGGTTAGGGCTCGCCACAGCGGAACTCCGGTCCGCTAATGACTGGCAGTAGATTTTTACGTACTGGCTTGCTGGGCCTAATGCACAACCTTCAACGAAGGAACGCCCATTCACACATGTCGCTACACAGAAGACACTCTAACTGAGAATCGAACAGGCAACGTCTAACTGTGAGGCGACAACGCTACCGTGAAAGCTGTTACTTTTCATTTTCCTTCTAATAAAAGTTACTTTCTAGCACTGACAAATACTCATGCTCTAATTACTGTTATGAACCACTTAAAATAATCTTAGGGAATTTAAAATGCATTAGTTAACAATAAAGGTAGTTGCAAAAAAGAACAAGATAAACTTGTAGTTAAAAGACTATTAAGAGTGAGGCCCACTGCTTAGGTCAGCGGCTTTGCAGTCAAAGAGAATCATTGAAATGCAACACAGTTGTTACATCATCAGTGTTCTACCAAAGTTAATGAATTAAATAAAATTTATAAGGTTGCTAGACACCCCTGACTATAAAGGGGATAGGAAAACTGCTTTCTTTTTCATCTAAATTATTTCCTTCTCAGAAAAGTATCCACAGCTTTTTGACATAAGCTTACTTGTGCTCTGTAGCACTAACATTTATTCTGTATCCTCCTCCACTGAAACCACTGTTTTCCATTTTTGCAGAATCTCCCTGAGCATCCTTTGATCCCTGCGTGACAGGATTTTTTGAAAGTTAAATTTGCAATATTTGTTTACCTATGAATTATCCGTGGCAAGAAAAACAATTAATGACGCACAGATAATAAGCAGAAGACATGCAATGCTCTTTAAAACGGAGCCTGAAGTAAAGAAAAATAAATGTTTGTTTATACAGAAAGGCTAAATACACTGGAAATGTTGAGATTATGAAATAATTATCACATAAAATTAATGGCTTGTCAATGCTTTCTCAAACTTGAACAAGGGTAAATATTCCAATAAACAGCACTTTGGACAACAGATTATACAAGGTAATTAGAACAGCAAAGTATGCTGCAGTTGTAAGAATCAGACATGAAAGCAGATTTTCTACTTTAGCTATCTACTTGTATTACTTTAGACAGCTTATATCGTGCATGCCAGAATTATGGAAATTGTAGGCTTGTGAATGGACTTGGGTATATGCCTGTATTGGGGGGGGGGGTTGACTGGAGGCAATTGAGAACTTTTTCAGGCTGTTGGAGTGTTGTTTTTTTATTCAGACCCAAAGATACTGCTGAGAGAAGATGGCTCTGATGATACTGTCATTCAACTGCACAGCTCAGCACCATGATGGGAACCCAGCTCTCATCAACTGTTCTCTTGTTTTCAGCTCTTCCATCTTATTGTAGTGTCTTTCCAAAGTGTCCATGCACCATCCTCTGGTAGAAGGAATGTTCCACCAATTCCCTTTATATTGTGTAACAATTTCAGCTGACTTCTAAATCTGCTCCCCTCATTCTACTAACCATGACTTCCTCTCTACCCTATCCTTTCACTTGAGTCCCATGCTCTCAACATCCACTTTAGGATTTATTAGATTCAAATTATTGATGCTTATGGTAATAGAGATGAAGTGCCTGAGATGGGTAGTAGGAAGCACAGTGTGGGACAGATGCAGAAATAAGAAAATCAGAGCAGACGCTGTAGTAGCCCCAGTTGCAGATGAGATCAAAGAGAACAGATCATGTTAAGTCGCATGTGCAGTAATGTGATAAAACAGATTTGGGAAAAACAGGAAGAGAGCAAGTGGAGAAAAGGTTGTCCAGCCAATAGATCAATAGATAATGTGAGAGAAGACCTGTCAGCTGTAATCATCAAAGAAGGTAAGAGAGTGGGTCTGAAATGAGAGATGTGACAGGTGACATGTTACCCTGACCCCATGTAGAAATGAAACTGATGATGATAGATTTAAATCATGGTCCTCTATTCTTTCTGTCCTCTAGGCTGTGTTTTGCTGTGTTGCCATAATAACGAAAAGGCATCAGTAACTGACCATCTCATTAAGGTCTGTGCTAAGCCAAAGCATTTACCAAAAAAGAGGATGCTGGAAATGCCTGACTTCTCCAGGTTCACTAACCATAACAGAAGAAGTGTGGGGCAGCTAGATTCAGTGGCTAACCTGCTACTGCCTGTCAAGCTTAGCCCTGTTTCATTTACACCGATTTGAATTGCAGCTTCTTGATTGGTTCCTTATTGTAGGTGCATGATTAGGCACTTTTATACAGCAACCACATGCAGTATTAGTAACCATTTGTGAAATGTTAGCTGAATGGCGATTGGAAAGTTACCTCATATTTAGAATTCTGTTACTTAATGACTGACGGAAGAATATATCTTCTGAAGCAATGTGTGGTAAAAAAAAATGCAACTTGCTATGGTAATTTTCTTGAGGAGATTTTTTTTTTTAATTCAGCAATTCAAATTAACTTGCACTTGATTTCTTCAACATCCTGTTAAAAACAAATCCAGGCCCAAACATCTTATATCCCTGATCTATTAAACACATCCATTGTGAAATTAAGGATCATTAGAAACAAAATGGAATAAACAGATTCTTTCAAGATCAACCTCTCACAAGACACAGTAGGTATTACAGAATCATGTTTCAGTAAACTAATGACAAACCCAGCCTTAGCAAACACATACTTAACTAGAGGGACCCCCCCACACACACACCTTTTGTCATTGGATAGTTGATTGAATTTCAGAGTATCAGACCTAAAAGATCACCAGTGTGCTGTCATGGTAACCAAGCTGAGAGAAGAGTGAGAAAATGAGAATGTGACTGTTGTGTCTTCTTTACTTTCTCCCCTCGTGTGCAGTCTCAAAATTGGTGTGTGTGTGTGCTTTTCTGTATGTATATGTGCATGTATATGCATGTATGTCAGAGTGTAAATATTTACCTATATGAGTCTACTTCAGAAGACTGACAAACCAAAAGACCGAATCCCAAAAGACTGATAATTCAAAATACTGAACAATTTTTTAATGCAGGGGACAAGCCCCCATGCACCCCTCATGTAGGGGAGGGGGTTGCCCCCCACCCCCCTGCTAACTATATATACCAACTCCAAGATCACACATCAATGGAGAAGGGATGAATTCTATCATTCAGTATTTTGAATTTTCAGTCTTCTGAAGTAGACCACACACATTATATATATATATATATATATATATATATATATATAGAACACAGCTTCCATGGGACCTGATAGTATCCCAGACTGTATTCTGCAACATCTCCATCAAGAACTACCCTCGCCATTGAGCACCCTATTCAACAATATCCTATGTACAGGCTTCATTCCAGCAGAGTGGAGAAAGTACAGTTGTGTACACTTAACATAAATGTAGATGTCTGCCTGCAGGTAGCCATCAGCCGGCCTGAATACTAGAGTCTTCGGATTTCTGCGTCAGATGCTGTCGCTTCTTCCATGATGTCAGGTCATCAGGGGTATAAAACATGCAGCCGACGCCATTACATCAGTTTTTCATGCCTCAGATGTCAAGTGCCCCCATAATGAGAAGCAGTTATATACAAGGTTACACCTCCAACAAAAAGCAAATACACCAGAAAGCTTAAATACAGTAAACAAGAAGAAAGGTATAGCCAATAGATGCCAGGGGGCAGGAGGAAGGGTAACCAGGACTGCAACAGTGAATACAATCGAACATCTACATTTTTGGTAAGTGTACACAATTGTACTATGTTCTTTGTGTTTCACTGTTGCAGTCATTACATTTGGGTAGATTCCAAAAGCTAAGGAAGGGAGGAGGCAGTCAGAGAGCATTAGGACCAGCTAATAAGCCCTGCAAGACTGCAGTGGCAAAACCAGCTCTGGATTTAGAAAAAATAGGCAAGTGGTAATGCTTGGTGAAGGTATGTACAGAGCTCCAGGTAGCAGCTTCTAGGATGTCCCTGGTAGGAACACCTCTGAGAATGGCTGTTGAAGTAGATGCATGCCTGGTGGAATGTGATCCTATCCCCTGTGGGGTAGGTTTTCCATGGTGCTTATAGCAGAAATGAATGCAATGGCCTATCAACTTAGAAATGGTTTGCTTTGAAATGACCTTACCCTCTGCCCCTGCAGCAAAGGCAACTAGCAGCTGTTCAGTTTTCCTGATATTCTTAACCCTGTCCAAATAAAATCTTAGTTGTCTGTGCACGTCCAAAGAGTGCACTATGCGTTCTCCTTTGCTCTGTGGATTAGAAAAGAAGGTTGGCAAATGAATGGACTGATTAAGGGCCACACTGGATACCACCTTGGGCATAAAGGAAGGATTGGCCCTGAGGGACACACTGTCTTCATGGAAGATGATGAAGGGCTCCACTGCCATGAGGGCCTGTAATTCAGACAATCTTCTTGCTGAAGTGATGGCTAAAAGGAAGGCTGCTTTCCAAGAAAGGAATTTCAACTCCACAGTTGCTGCTGGCTCAAAAGGAGGTAAAGTGAGCTTTTCCAATACAAAGTTAAGGTCCCAGGCTAGAGTAGGGGCTCTCCTGGGTGGTCTTAAACATTTGGCCTCTCTGAGGAATTGCTTCAGCAGGGGTTGAGAGAAGAGTGCTGGTTCAGTATTGTAATGTGCTGAAATGGCTGAGGCATGAATTTTAATAGATGAGAAGGAAAGGCCCTTGTGGAGCATCTCTGTAGAATATGCAGTAAGCTGGGCACTGTTGTGCCCATCCCCTGAGTCTGGCTCCAGGAACAGTATCTTTTCCACTTTTCAGCATAGGATTTTCTAGTGCTAGGCCTCCTTGCTTCCAGAATGACGTCCAGCACTTGTTTACTGAGGGAGGGTATTGGAGAGCTCAGGTAATTAGCCAGGCTGCAAGGTTCAGGGTTTGAAGCTGAGGGTGCAGAATCTGGCCCTCCTGCTGGGACAGCAGGGAAGGGGTCTGAGGCAGGTGTCATGGTTCCAGCAGTGACACACTGCACAAGAGGGGGTATCAGATTTGGTGTGGCCAGTCTGGTGCAATGAGAATTGTCCTTGGATTGTCCTGTTTGATCTTTAGCAGAACTTTCAAGAGGAGAGGCAGAGGGGGAAAGGCATAAACTGAGAGGATTTCCCAGGTGAAGGACAGGGCATCCATTTTCCAAGCTTGTCTGTAGGGAGTCCTTGTGCAGAATTTGTCCAATTGGTAGTTCTGAGGGGAGGCAAACAGGTCTATTTCTGGGCTCCCCCATTTGTTTCTCAAAATGTTGAATATCTTTGGTTCCAGTTTCCACTCACGTGGATCCAAGAGATTTCTGCTTAGGTTGTCTGCCAGTGAATTTAGCTTGCCTGGCAGGTATTGAGCTTGTAGGTGCACTTGGTAGCTCAAGGCTGTGTTCCACAGAGCCATGGCTAGTATGCAGAGTGGGTATGAGTGGGGTCCCCCCTGCTTGTTTATTACCACATAACAGTGGTGTTGTCTGTCTTTACCAGTAATTGTCCTGGAAGAATATGGTCCTTGAAGGCTGTCAGAGAATTCTGTACAGCTACCATTTTTTTTGATTGATATGCAGGTGCATTTGACTCGGGTTCCATTTGCCCTAAATGCATTGCCCTGCCAAGTGAGCCCCCCATGTATAGTCTGATGCATCTATTGTTAGGGTTTGGGCAGCAGGGGGTAGAGTGAATGGCAGTCCCTTGTTGTGGTAGCAGGCCTCTGCCCACCAAAGGAACTCTGTCTTTATACAAGGAATGACAGGGATAATTGATTTCAGGCCCTGAGAATGTTGACACCATAGGCTTTTTAGATACCATTGTAGTTTCCTCATATGCAGTCTTGCATATGTAATTAGTAAAATGCAAGAGGCCATGAACCCCAGGGCTTGCAGTATTTTCCTTGCAGATAGCTGAGTCTTTGTGGACAGTAGTTTGAATTAGGTTGTCAAATAAACTTGTTTCTCTGGCATGAGGTAGGCCATCTGGGAAGTTGTGTTCAAGCTTGCTCCCAGGAATACAATTTGTTGGCAGGGTACTGGACGAGATTTCTTTTCATTTATGGTGTACCCTAGTGAGGTTAGCGGTTTCGTTACAAATGCCAGATGATTTAGTAGCAAGTCCTGGCTTTCTGCCTGAATTAGACAATCATCCAGGTATGGGCATATTTGAATATTTCTTTGCCTGCAAAATGCAATGACTGGAGCTAGGCACTTTGTGAATACCCTGGGCACAGTAGATAAGCCAAAAGGAAGTGCAGAGAACTGATAGTGCCTGTAGCCTGCTCTGATGCATAGGTATTTCCTGCAAGATTCCCTTATTGGAATGTGCAGGTAAGCTTCCTTTAAGCCCAAGGTTGCCAACCAGGCATCTTTGCCTAGCATAGGAAGCAGCTGATGAAGAGTTAGCATTGTGAATTTTGGGATTACCAAAAAGGTGTTCAGAGTAGAGAGGTCCAGGATAGGACACCAGGAGCTGTTTTTTCTGGGTACCAGGAAAAGTCTTGAGTAAAAACCTTGTCCCCTTTCTTCTGCTGGGACAGGTTGAATAGCCCTGATACTTAGAAGAGAGAGAACCTGCTGCTGAGCCTCTGCTCACTGATTTAGGGGTAGGTCTGGCCAATTGTGTGGGATTGGTAAGGTGTGGAAGTGGAATCTGTATCCTTAGGAAACTATTTTTAAAACCCATATGTCCTGGGTAATGAGTTCCCAGTTTTTTGCATGCAGGGTGATCTTTTCCCCAAAGGGAGCAGTCAGTTGAGCAGGGCTTGGAAGGTTTAAGGTAAAGTCATTGTGACAGTTTTCCATAGGGGGTGTCTTACTACTTCCAGCTATGGAAGTGGGAGCCCTCCCACTGCTTAGGCCTGTGAGTACCTTGAGACTGTAGCCTAGGTGGTCTGCTGTTCCTGGGTTTGGACTGAGAAGGCCTGGAAGAGACAGTAAAGGACCAGTTCTTAGAAGGCCAATGCCTACTACATCTGGGAGGCTGTACTTGCAGGAAATCTTTAACAGTTTGCATTAGATTTAGCTTTTTCCTCCATCTTTTTAAGTACATCTACTTTGTTGCCAAACAGGCAGTCTTGCTTTAAGGGAGCATCCAGTAATTTAGCTTTAACATGATCTGGCAAATTTTGCTCCTTAAGTCAAGCATGCCTTCTAAGAACAGACCCAGAGACAGCAGCCCTGTAAGATGCTTCCAAAGAGTCAAAACCACATTGCAAAGTATGTTTACCAACTTGTTCAGCAGAATGCAGTAAATCCTGTAACTCTTTATTTTCAGCAGTCAGGAATCAACATCATTTTCTGTTTAATTAATCCAATAATATGCTGCTGATGCTTTAACATATGAAACTGGCAGTTTAAGGCCCTGATGGCCAAAGTAGCAGAAGTGTATACCTTCTTACCCATCTGTCCAAGGCCCTGGAATCTCTATCAGAGGGGGCAGGGTTTTTAACAGTAGTAGCCTTAATGCCTTTAGGTCCCTGTAAAATGGTCTCTGGGTCCACAGTAGGATTCTTGAAAATGAACGAGACTCAGGTACTCTGTAATACCTGTCAGGTTTCCTGGGAGCAGGAGGTAAAGTGTCTGGGGCCACGCTAGATTCCAGGAAGGCATCATCTACAATTTCCAGGACAGGAAGGATAGCTAAAGGCCTGTGTTGAGATAGGAGTAAGAATTCCCTAAGTCTCCTATTGGAGTCAGAGTAATCCTGGCTTTCCCAGTGGAAATAAAGAGTGTGCAAGGTTTCACCAAAAGAAAAATCTTCTGG
Organism: Protopterus annectens; assembly: GCF_019279795.1. Taxonomy (NCBI): domain Eukaryota; kingdom Metazoa; phylum Chordata; order Ceratodontiformes; family Protopteridae; genus Protopterus; species Protopterus annectens. The sequence continues at coordinate 737,769,000 of NC_056745.1, read as the reverse complement.
AGGGGAAGCAGAGGGTATGGAGACTTCTGCATCAGAATCCTCATAGGTAGATAAGGACAAACCCTGGTAATCAGAAGAAACAGAAATTTCAGAATCCTGATCAGAAGAATCAGAAGGAAAATCACTTCCAGATCTCTTAGAGGATGAAGGCTGGCTTCCCCTAATTAAAGTAATAAGGTCTTCAGCCATTCTTATAATTTGTTTTTTAGGCATATGGGCCTGACCATGCAGTTTTGACGTTGGTTTTCTAGGCGTGGGTCGAGTTTTAGGCTTTGAAGAAGAAGAAGATGGCATCAGTTTGAAATGCAAGTCAGTAGGCCTGAATACACTCTCAGAAGCCAGTGCTTGCACAGCGGCTCCAGACCCATCCAAGGTAGAGACATCCACAGGTTCCATACTCAAAGAAGCATCTTGCGGCATTCCAGATTCCGAATGGGTCTCAGTAGAGGCCTGCAAATCTGAAGTAGTGGGTATCAGGGGCTGTGAAAGTGCCTCACTGAGTACCGGCGAACTGGCGACTAGCTTAACGGAAGCGTCGTCGGCAGCTTTGGACCTATGCGGTTTGTCTCTGTCTTTATCTTTACATTTTTTTGGAATGTCAGTAGTCGGATGACTTACCTAAGCCATTTCTGGATAATTAAACAGAGTACCGAAATAGTTTGATGCAACAATGAACTGACGATGAATAGTTCGAGGATTGAATAAGGCACAAAACCAACAGCGAGGGACGGCGTGGTCTGGGCCTAGGCAAGGAATGCAGTACGAATTAAAATCTTTATGAGGTATTTGCTTTCCACAGGTAATACAACTGTTAACTTTTACTGACATTGGTTTAGAGCAAGAAAAAGGACCCCCAATGGGGTACTTAGCTTTTTTGAAGACTTCGGTTCTAAAACTCGAAAATAAAAATTTCAGGAGTCGGCTGACTGGCACTTGTGAACTGCTTCTGCTTTGGGCACCGCACGGCAAGAAAGACTGATGTAATGGCGTCGGATGCATGCTTTATACCTCTGACTACCTGACGTCATAGAAGAAGAGACAGCATCCAAAGCAGGACCCAAGACTTTGATAATCAGGCCAGCTGATGGCTACCTGCAGGCAGATAACACAAATGTAATGACTGCAACAGTGAAACATGATGAACATCCAGGACAGCAACAGTGAATACACTCGAACATCTGCATTTATGGTAAGTGTACACAATTGTACTATGTTCTTCGTGTTTCACTGATGCAGTCATCACATTTGGGTTGATTCCCAAAGCTAAGGAAGGGTGGAGGTAGTTAAAGAGCATTAGGGCCAGCAATTAAGTCCTGTTAGACTGCTGGGGCAAATCCAGCTCTGGATTTAGAAAAGATAGGCAGGTGGTAATGCTTGGGGAAGGTATGTACAGAGCTCCAGGTAGCAGCTTCCAGGATGTCCCTGGTAGGGACTCCTCTGAGAAATGCCGTAGAGATAGATGCAGCCCTGGTGGAATGTGATCTGTGGGGTAGGTTTTACATGGTGCTTGTAGCAGAAATGAATGCAATGGGCTATCCATTTGGAAATGGTTTGCTTTGAAATGGCCTTCCCCTCTGCCCCTGCACCAAAGCTAACTAGCAGCTGGTCAGATTTTCTGAGAGGCTTAGTCCCATCCAAATAGAATCTAAGTTGTCTGTGCACATCCAGAGAATGCAGTATCCTTTCCCCTTTATTTTGAGGATTAGGGAAAATCCTTAAAATATTAGGGAAAATTAGGCCTGTAATTCAGACACTCTTCTTGCTGAAGTGATGGCTATCAGTAAAGCTGTTTTCCAAGAAAGGAACTTCAACTCTGCTGTAGCAGCTGGTTCAAAGGGGAGAAGAGTGAGCTTTTTCCAATACAAAGTTAGTCCCAGGCTGGAGTGGGAGCTTTCCTGGGGGGTCTTAAATTTTTGGCCCCTCTAAGGAATTGTTTTAGCAAGGGATGAGAGAAGAGGGGTGGCTCAGTATTATAATGTGCTGAAATGGCAGAGGCATAAATCTTAATTGATGAGAAAGATAGGCTCTTGTGGAGCATTTCTGTTAAATAATCTAGAATATGAGGTAAGCTGGGCACCGTTGTGTCCATCCCCTGAGCCTGGCTCTAGGAACAGTATCTTTTCCATTTTTCAGAATAGGATTTTCTAGTAGTAAGCCTCCTTGCCTCAAGAATGACATCCAGCACCTGCTTACTGACGGTTGCTAGAGGAGAACTCATGGAATTAGCCAGGCTGCAAGGTTCAGGGTTTGAAGCTGAGGATGCAGAATCTGGCCCACCTGCTGGGTCAGCAGGAAAGGGGTCTGAGCTAGGTGCCATGGTTGTAGCACTGTCGGACTGTGCAAAAGGGGGTACCAGTGCTGGCGTGGCCAGTCTGGTGCAATCAGTGTCGTCCTTGGCTTTTCCTGTTTGATCTTTAGTGGAACTTTCAAGAGGAGAGGCAGGGGGGGAAGGCATAAACCGAGAAGCTTTCCCAGGTAAAGAACAGGGCATCCACTTTCCAAGCTTGACTGTGGAGAGTTCTGGTGCAGAATTTGTTCAATTGGTAGTTCTGAGGGGGAGGCAAACAGGTCTACCTCTGGAGTCCCCCATTTGTTCCTCAAGAGCTTGGATATTTTGAGTTCTAGTTTCCATTCGTGTGAGTCTATAAGATTTCTGCTTAAGTTGTCTGCCAGTGAATTTAGTTTGCCTGGCAGGAATTGAGCTTGTAGGTGCACTTGGTAGCTCAAGGCTGTGTTTCACAGAGCCATAGCTAGTCTGCAGAGAGGGTACGCGTGGGTTCCTCCCTGCTTGTTTAGGTACCACATAACTGTAGTGTTGTCTGTCTTCATCAATAGTTGTCCTGGAAGAATAAGGTCTTTGAAGGCTGTCAGAGCATTCTGTACAGCTAACATTTCTTTTTGATTGATATGCAAGTGCATCTGTTTTGGGGTCCCTTTGCCCTGAATGCACTGCCTTGCCATGTGAGCCCCCCATGCATAGTCTGATGCATCTGTTGTTAGGGCTTGGGTGGCAGGGGGTAGAATGAAAGGGAGTCCCTTGTTGTGGTAGCAGGCCTCTGCCCACCAAAGGAACTCTGTCCTTAGACAAGTAATGATAGGAATCATTGTTTCCATGTCCTAAGAATGTTGACACCATAGACTTTTTAGATACCACTGAAGTTTCCTCATATGCAGTCTTGCATATGGAATTTGCAGAATGGAATAGGCCATGAACCCCAGAACTTGCAGTATTTTCCTTGCAGATAGCTGGGTTTTTGTGGCCAATAGTTTGAAGTAGGTTGTCAAATAAACATGTTTCTCTGGAGTGAGGAATGCCATCTGGGAAATTGTGTTCAAGCTTGCTCCCAGGAATACAATCTGTTGGCAGGGTACTAGGTGTGATTTCTTTTTGTTGATAGTGTACCCCAGTGAGGTTAGAAGTTTCTTTACAAATGCCAGGTGTTGTAATAGCAAGTCCTGACTTTCTGCCTGAATCAGACAATCGTCCAAGTATGGGTAAATCTGAATATTTCTCTGCCTACAAAATGCAATGGCTGGAGCTAGACACTTTGTGATCACCCTGGGTGCAGTAGATAAGCCAAAGGGAAGTGCAGAGAACTGAAAGTGCATGGAGCCCACCCTGAAACATTGGTATTGTCTGCAGGATTCCCTTATTGGGATGTGCAGGTAAGCTTCCTTTAAGTCTAGGGTTGCCAGCCAGGCATCCTTGGCTAGCGTAGGAAGAAGCTGTTGAAGAGTTAGCATTTTGAATTTTGGAACCACCAGAAAGGTGTTGGGAATAGACAGGTCCAGGATAGGATGCCAGGAGTTTTATTTTCTGGGTACCAGGAAAAGTCTTGAATAAAAACCTTGTCCTCTTTGTTCTGCTGGGACAGGTTGAATAGCCCTGATACTGAGGAGAGTGAGTACCTGTTTTTGGGCCTCCACCCACTGATTTGGGGGAAGGTCTGGCCAACCACTTGGGGTTGGTAATGTGTGGAAGTGGAATCTGTATCCTAGGGAATGTTCAAAACCCATTTCTCCTGTGTAATGAGTTCCCAGTTTTTTGCATGCAGGGCGAGCTTTCCTCCTAAGGGAGCAAGTAGTTGAGCAGGGCTTGGAAGGGTTAAGGTTAAGTTATTGTGCCATTTTTCCATAGGGGGGTGACTTACTACTCCATGCTTTGGAAGTGGGAGCCCCCCACTGCTTAGATCTGTGCGTAGCCTGAGACTGAAGTCTTGGTGGTCTGCTATTCCTGGGTTTGGACTGAGAAGGCCTGGAAGGGACTGGAAAGGACCATTTCTTTGAAGACCAATGCTTACTGAATCTGGGAGGCTGTACTTGTAAGAAATCTTTAACAGTTTGCATAAATTTAGCTTTTTCCTCCATCCTTTTGAGGATTTCTTCTGCTTTGTTGCCAAAAAGGCGGCCTTGGTTTAAGGGTGCATCCAGTAATTTAGCTTTAACATGATCTGGCAAGTTTTGTTCCTTAAGCCAAGCATGCCTTCTAAGTACAGACCCAGTGACAGCAGCCCTGCAAGATGCTTCTAAAGCATCAAAACCACATTGCAAAGTACTCTGTGTTCAGCACAGTCAGGAATCAACATCATTTTATGTTTAAGTAGTCCCATAATATGCTGCTGATAACTTAACATATGAAACTGGCAATTTAAAGCCCTAATGGTCAAAGTAGCAGAAGTGTATACCTTCTTACCCCATCTGTCTAAGGCTCTAGAGTCCTTATCAGAAGGAGTAGGATTTTTGGCAGTAGAAGCCTTAATGCCTTTTGGTCCTTAGGAAATGGTCTCTGGATCCTCAGTAGGATTCTTGAAGAGGAACTTGTGAGACTCAGGTACTCTATAGTACCTGTCAGGTTTCCTGGGAGCTGGAGGCAAAGTGTCTGGGGTAAGGCTAGATTCCAAGAAAACATCATCGACAATAGCCAGAACAGGAGGGATAGCTAGAGGCCTGTGTTGAGGCAGGAGTAAAAATTCCCTACGTCTCTTTTTGGACTCAGAATAGTCCTGGATTTCCAAGCGGAAATGCTCCCTAAGGGTATGCAAGGTTTCACCAAAAAAAAAAAATCTTCTGGAGGTGAAGCAGAGGGAATGGAATCCTCTGCATCAGAATCATCATAAGTAGATAAGGGCAAATCCTGGTAATTAAAAGGAACAGAGATATCAGATTCCTGATCAGAAGAATCAGAAAGAAAATCAGTTCTAGGTCTCTTAGAGGGGGAAGGCTGGATTCCCCTAATTAAGGTAATAAAGTCTTCAGCCATTCTAAGCATTTGTTTTTGAGGCATATGGGCCTGAGTATGCGGTTTGGCCATTGGTTTTCTAGGTGTAGTGCGAGTTTTAGGCCTGAGGAATTCAGTATTTCTAGCTGGAAACAAAGCTGCTGGTTTAATATGAAAGTCTGTAGGCCTGAATACACCCTCAGAAGCCAGTGCCTGCGCAGCGGCTCTGGACCCATCCAAGGTAGAAACATCCGCAGGTTCCAAAGTCGAAGAAGTACCTTGCGGCATACCGGACTCCGAATGGGTCTCAGTAGAGGCCTGCAAATCTGTAGTGGCGGGTATCAGGGGCTGCAAAAGCGCCTCACTGAGTACCAGCATACTGGCGACTAGCTTAATGAAAGCATCGGCAGTTTTGGGCCTATGCGGTCTGTCTCTATCTTTATCTGTACGTTTTTTCGGAAGATCGGTAGTCGGATGGCTTAACGAAGCCATTTTGGAGTACTGAGATCAAGAACTAAAGTATTTAGCTACAAAAATAGCCCGACAATAAATAGTTCGGGCACTGAACAAGGCACAAAACTGACAGTGAGGGACATCGTGGTCTGGGCCTCAATAGGTGATGCAGTAAGAATGAAAATCTCTATGAAGTATTTGCTTTCCACAGGCAAGACAATTGTTAATTTTTTCTGACATCGGTTAGAGCAAGAAAAAAGGATCCCAATGGGGTACTTATCTTTTTGAAGACTTCGGGTATGAAACTCAAAAACGAAAATTTCAGAAATTGGCTGACCGGCATTTGTGAACCGCTTCTGCTTCGGTCACCGCACGGCAAGAAAGACTGATGTAATGGCATCAGCTGCAAGTTTATCCCCCTGATGACCTGACGTCATGGAAGAAGCGACAGCATCCGATGCAGAAATCCGAAGAGTCTGGTATTCAGGCCAGCTGAGGGCTACCTGCAGGCAGATAACCCAAATGTGATGACTGCAACAGTGAAACACGAAGAACATCTGCCATTGTCATCCCTTTGCACAAAGGTCATGCCACTACTGATCCTGGTAACTATCTCCCCATTAGCTTGACAAGTCTGATCTGTAAGGCCATGGAGCGTATTATTATGGACCTCATAAACAAGGACATAGGCAATCTCCAAGCACTTGACCCCAACCACTTCGGATTTGTCAAGGGCAGATCTTGCCTGTTGAACTTGGTTAACTTTTTTGAGACTGTCACCAAGGCACTGGATGAGAGAAAGTCAGTACACACAGCTTACTTTGACTTGGCCAAAGCCTTTGACACAATACTCCACTCAAGCATTACTGAAAAGCTAACAGAACTTGGTGTAAATCCCTATCTCATCAGGTGGGTGGCCAACTGGCTCACTGATAGGACCCACAGGGTCAAAATAGGTGCCACTACCTCTGATAGCAGATCTGTCACTTGTGGTGTCCCCCAGGGATCTGTCCTGGGACCCTTATTGTTTGGCATCTACTTCTCAGAGGTCCAGGCAAAGACAAAAGTCTTGTGGCTGACCAAGTTTGCGGACAACTGTAAGTTGGGTGCTGTCATTGACTCCCCAAATGATGTTAACATACTTCAAGAGGGTCTCACAGCAACAAATGACTGGTGCCAAAGTCATGGCCTTAAGTTAATTGCAAGAAAATGTATTACCATACCATTCGGCAAAAACACTGCCCCTACTGATTGCCACATTAGCGGCAACCCCCTAAGCACACAACCTGTGGTGACAGACCTGGGTACACAAGTTGACAACAATCTCACATTTGACCATCATGTAGCGGCAGTGGTCAGAAAAGTCTTTTACTTGGTTCATCTCATAAGTAGAGGGATTGCATCCAGAAAAAAAAGTTATTACCTCTCTGTACTCCTCCCTCATTAGGCCAATAATTGAGTACAACTCCCCGTTTGGTATGTACCTCTCTAAACACCTGCACTAACTGGGAAGACCACAGAAATACCTCACAAAGAGAATTCATGGCCTCCAACACCTGTCCTATGTGGACAGGCTCAAATCACTATCACTCTACTCTGTATCATACAGATTGCTCAGAGGTGACCTGTGTCTCACCTACAAGGCAATCTCAGACCCTGCTCTACTAGAGATGCTCCATATCCATAAGTCTAACTCCTCGCATAGTACCCCATCAAAAGGCTTAAATATAATATGTGACATTAACAAAACCTGCTGGAGAGACAGGTTTTATCTCCCAGAGGCTGCCCCATCTCTGAAATAGTCACCATAAACGTCAAGCAAAGTACATAGCTGACCCTCTTCAAGCACAGCCTTGATGAGTGGATGGGCAACCACAAATTTGTCCCAAGGGTTCCACCTGTGTCCCTCATCAATAGGGCAGACAGGTGCTGATTGTGGTTTCTTTTCTGGGGATAAACTCTTGGCTAGGCTTGTAAAGCCTCAGATCCATTAGCATAGTGATCTCCTGTGATATATATGCACAGACACACTTGTGTGTGTACAGAGATACAACATAGATACATATATATATATATATATATATATATATATATATATATATATATATATATATATATATACATACACAGACATATATGTGTATGTATATATGTGTGTGCGTGTGATGTTTTGTGACCTTGGAAGTTTCGCTGTTTTAACTAGTGTCCTCCTAAAGTGTTTTTGTCATTTTTGGTCTGAATAACCATGTGTCAATAACACTACATGGGATTATTTATAGTGGACTCCTAACTACAGCTGTCTATTCAGCAGTAGGCCAAGTATTAGTATTCGTGTGGGTACTCTCATCTTAGCACACAAAAATAATATATAACACCAAAAATCCTTCTCTAGCTGCACTGGTTATGAGGAAAACATGCTCCACACGTTTGTGAATAAAAACACTGTTTAAATAAGACCACATAAAGATTAAGTGCTTTCTTTCCACAAGGGAAATTCATCAGAATAACACACTACCAGGTTGAAGGCATTTAAATACACATTTCATGAATCACAACATCTTCCCACTGGCTAATCAATTAATTACTTTATCATACAATAAAAGATATAAGTACTTACAAAATAAGAATACTTTTAAAATAAACATAAAAATACATATACATGTATGCATACATGCACCATTGACAACTGAAAATGTATTTACATGGTTGTTACTTGTGCAATAATAATTCTACAAAACAAAAACCCAGTCCTAACTATTTTAAGGCTCTCTTCTTGAGGGCTGGAATAATGGAATAAAGGTCATTCAAACCAGGGGGAGAACAGGCATCAAATCTAAGCTCCCACATAAGTTCACAAAACTCCAAAGAATTTTCCCAATCACCTCCCCTCTCAAATTCCTTTACTTGTTCTAAAACCCAAAATTTAAAGTGATAATTACTACAACTCAGGGTGTGCTTAAATAAGGCATTTGTGGCTTTTTTAGTGATGTAATACACATGCTCATAAATTCTCTGTTTCAACCTTCTTTCAGTTTTGCCAATATAATATGCAAAACGCGGTACAGAGAACCAGGTAAACTACACCCTTCATTTGACAGTTATAATAACCTTTTGCTCTCAAATTCCAGTTGAACTGAGGAATATAAATTTCTTCAGTATCTATAACATGAGCATTGTGCGCACATACCACATTTATGTGTGCCTCGTCTACTTGTCAAATTAGAATTATGCATACCGCCTTCAAAAAAAATTCTTAAGATTGGGTTCCCTTCTTAAGCTAAATTTAAGTCTTCTAGAAAAAATAAACTGTGGGCCATTTTGGAAAAAAATGCCCCAATAATTCTGAATGTTTTTTACCCACTTAGTCCTTCCATGAAAATCTGTGACAAAGTAAATATCAGACCCTGTTGACCTAGCAACATTGACCATTTCCATCTCTTGCTGGGTGTCATCTAATATGGTGGCCCCTAATGCCATGTTGTCCCTATTGGAGATCTCATCAACATTTAAAATAGGAGTGTATCTAACACCCCCATCCTTCGCACTACAGCAGGGAAAAGGGTAAATTCCCAAATCACCATACAAATGCTTTCACTTTTTGGAAAGTAACATATGGTCAAGACCATACAAAGTTTGACTTTCTGAACAGTTGATCTCCTGAAGGGGACCCTTGAAAACCTCTCCAAAAATTTCCATTTTCCCTCACTCACTTTCATAATACTGAATACATCCACCAAATTATCTGTTCTGTTTGGTAATTTCTACTGGATCCCACTCCCTTATTATCTAACATCTTCTCTCACACAGTTTACACAAGGTAAATCATTTAAAGTACTTGATATTAAAGTAAATAATAAATGCTTCACTTGTAGGGGCACTTTTCAGATATTTTCTTGCTTATTTAGTTTTAGTAAGGAAAATCTTTATTTACTATAAAAAAATAAATAAAAGGTGCCCCTATTAGAGAAGCGAGAGCAGTGCCCAAGGGAGGAAGTTCTATAGATTTGATCATTCAGTGTTTTTGCTGCCTGCTCATCCTGCCCATGGTCTACGTATACAATGACTTGAGTAGATTATGGGTGGGATAGAACAAGTCAACAAATTCAAAAGTGTTGAGAGTTTGGCAGCAAGTGAAAGTTCAGTAATGGCTTAAGATAAGTACTTGTTTTGCTTCTGACAGACAAGCAGATCTTTTTGATGGCTGGGGACTGTCCCTGATTTTGTAGAACGTGCCTAGTTTTGTCAAATGTGCTTGCACTGCTCACCATTTGATGTCTCAGATATTCAGATTTTGTCTCATACTTTTGGTCTGTTCCACATAAAATTTGTGGTTATCTTACAGCAAATCAATGAAGACCGAGACTTCATATTGTTCAGAAAAATGCATGCTATTACAAAACATGCTATTCTTGCAAGTTTCTAAGTTTAAAAGAACAGTATTTAAAATCAATCCCTGATTTTCAGCCACTACTACCACATTTCCTGTGCAAAGAGGTTAAAAAATACATCCCTGAGACTTTTTTAGAATTACAGTTAGTCAAAAATGCCAGACATTGGAGTTATGTGCTTCTGTTTCCTTAGAAAATGTTTGTGCAAAACATGTTGTTCAGCTAACTAAATGTATTCTGCTTGAATAACAAACATGCTGACTTATTTTTTATTATTCTGACTTCACAGCATTACTGCAATTTGTGTGAAGGACCCTGGAATACTTAAATATGTTACTAATGTTTTCATTAAATAAATCTGAAATACAATCCACGGCTGTCATCTTTAGCTATAAATGATAGGTGGAGATTGGAGCTGTCTACAGAAAACAACTGTCCCCTTTGCCATATGTACAAAATTGACTACTAACACACGTTTAATAATCTAGTGGTCCTGTGGCATGGGATGGAAGGAGATGGTGGTTCAGTGATGGATGTTACACCTCCTGTTTTCACAAATAAGTGCTAGAGATTGTGACTGACTAGAAGGTGGGGGCATGGTTTACTGCTGTGCACCTTATGTACTGTTTAAAGTAAGTTTTGCCAAATGCATTACATGGCTGTCATTTTCCACTATAACTGCTAGGGGAGGGGTGTTGTCTGTAGAAAATAACTGTCCCTTTTGTTTTCTTACTATCTGGCTTTGCAACACTAGTGTGCATTTGCAGGATTACTATGATTTATGAGAACAACTTGGAATACTATAAAGTATGGCTACTTCTTCCATGAAACAAAGCTGAAATACAATACACAGTTGTCACTTTTAGCTTTAAATGCTATGTGTGGGTGGGTGCTGTCTGTAGAAAGTAAATGGCCCTCTTGTTTTCACTGTTTAAACAGTCAATAACTGGCCTTGCATGACTAGTGTGCACTTGTAGGATTATTATGATTTAGGTTAAGTAACTTTGAAAACTTTAAAGTGTAGCTTGTATTTCCATGGAACAAAGCTGAAATACAATATAAAACCATCATTTTAGCTAGAAGTGCTGGGTGGAGTTGTGTGTTGCCTATAGAAAGTAATTGACCCTCTTGCTAATTTTCTCAGTTTAAACAGTCACTATCTGGTTTTGAAGGACTAGTGTTCATTTGCAGGATTAACATGATTTGTGTGAAACAACTTGGAATACTTTTAGTGTATGGCAACATACAATCATCTGAAGCGACACGGAAGTAGATATAATTTCTGAGTCGGAGTTGGAACTGAAGTCTTGTCCTTTGCTCAGTTTAAACAGTCACTATCTGGCTTTCATGACTAATACGTATTTGTGTGAAGTAGGATGGATTACACAACTTGACATCTGAGATATATGCAGAAAGTAGCTGCAATTGTTGGGGCTGTCTGAAGAGGAAAATAAGCTTTTTCACTTACTTGTTCATTACCCTGGCTTTGTAGGACTAATATGAAATGTGTGATGCAATTTGTAATACTTTAATGTATGGCAACTCTTTGTGTGGTGTAAAGGTGAACTACATTACATGGACATCCACTTCTATCACAATCGGTTGTCTGAATTGTACACAGACATGACCATAATTACCTTGTGGGGTGGGAGCTATCTGGAGAAAAATAAGTTAGATTCTTGTGATTTGTTCAAGTTAAAGCATCTTGGAAATATAAACTGTATCACATTACAGCCAATCCCTTAGAGCTTTTAGAGGTCTATAAGTTGGTTTTAACACAGGCTTAGTTTTGGTCTCTCTACCCACCTAGTCTAAAACTGGCCCTCTTTAGAGGCCATGCACAGGAGGTCACTGTATTTTCTTCTGTGGGAGGGTTGGGGACAATGGTCTTTTTTCATTCATTTTCTTCCCAAATCTGAGAGGTGTGCACAAGTTAAAATTGCTTATATTGAGCTGGGGACAGTGTGGTCATTATTACTTTAACTTTCCTTACAAACTTCAGAGATGTGCAGAGAGGGTTACTACAGCTTTTACAGAAGCAGTGTGCTGTCTAGGATTAACAAACTGGAAACATTACTGTGATTGTCCTCACAATCAAACAACAGATGTGTATACAGGTGGCTCTCTTTTGTGGGAGTGTGGGGAGTCATGTTGTTTATATGTCTGACAGCAACAAACTGAAATATACTTGTTTTTTCATTTTGCCCAGTATAACCCAGAAGTACACAGAGATTGGCTTGTCTTTTGGAGGTAGAGCTGATGAGTCATGCTGTATTGCAACTTCAAATAAGTATGACTGTGGCTGATCATGCCATCACCTTCATCACAGTCTAACACCAGAGGGAGAAACACAGAAGGGGGATAGATAACAGATATTCTGAAATATGAGCTATGTATCCTCATAAATACTTTTCTTAGTTTATTGTGAACTGTGTTATCAATGTTGAACAGTAAGCCTTGAATGTAACTTATTTTTTCCTTAAAATAATAATAATAATAATTATTATTATTATAAAAATGATACTGAATTTCTTTCCTTATGGTTTTTGTTTAGGTCATCACTGGAAAAAAAGATGTAAAATGCATTTTAGTGTATCTAGTATCACCATGGCTTTTGGTGGATTTGTATCACACAGACCCCCAGATTAATGCAGTTATTTTCTCATAGTGCAGTCATCACTTACGGCCTGTTGAAAGTATGCAGGAAAAATCAAAGTTCAAGAGTAACATGTTACATGTTTTAGATCATCATTTGATCAAAAGGATAGAAAAAAGTTCTAAATTGCACCTCCAGCATCTAAAACATCCACAGCATTTGGAGGCTAGAATGCCACAGATCCCCACCTTAATGCAATTATTTCCTTCATTCTTACTACAGCACAGTCCTGGTCAGGTAGGGTGTGTTGAAAGTGTGAAGGAAAAAGCAAAGTTGAAAAGTAAAACTGCATTTTTTTTCTTTAATTAGTATTTCTGTTTAGACCATCACTGGATGAAAAGTTGTTTAAAAAATTTTTGAAATGCACCTCAGAGCATTTAGAATCCTCATGGCTTATGGGGACCTAGTGATCCCCAGACCCCTAGCTTGATTCTCTTATTTCCCACGTAGTTATTACAGTGCAGCCCTGGCCAGTTAGGATATGTTGAAAGGATGCATGAAAAGGAAAGGTACAGATAAAGACTGAATTAATTTTTTTCAGGTCTTCCTTGGGTGAAACAAGTTATTTAAAAACACTGAAATGCAACCTGGAGCATCTACAACCTGCTATGGCTTCTATAGGTGTAGTAGTCCTCAGATCCCCAGCGTAATACTGTTATTTCCTCAAAAGTTATTATAATGCAATACGTGAATAAGAATATGAAGGTAAGCATCCTTCAGATTCAAGAACACCAGAAAAGCCTGGGGCAGCAACAAAGGAAACAGGGTTTGAAGAGAAAGCATCCAAAAGAGGAAACCTTGAAAAAGGTGTTGAGCAAGGAGAGAACCAGAATAGGCCTCTAATTGCTCTCCTTTTGAGGAACCAGGAATACTCTGGAGCAGAACCACTTTACTACATGGGAAGGAGGGACAGGCTGAATAGGTCCCTGGTCTACCAGGGACCCAATAACCTTTCAGAATGAGGAAGCTGTGCTTGAACAGGTTGAGGAATCTCTGAAAAAGGAGGGAGAGACTTACACGCCATGAAATAACCCTGACAGATGATGGACAGATCCCATAAATCTGAGGTCATGAGTTACCAGTTTGGAAGACAGACAGCTAGCTGAAGAGACATGGGAACCCGACTAATGGTTAAGGGTGAAAATTGTCAAAGAGAAGCAGGCTTGTCAGATAAAGGAGGCTTTGGGGCCACAAGAGCCTGAGAAGACTTAACAGGAGGAGCTTATCTAACACCCTTTCTACCTTTAGTGGCCTGACAAGGTTTCCTATGAACAAAAGCAGATCTAGGATAGCTTCTCTCGAACTTAGGGATGGGGGACACAAAAATATGTTTAAGGTCCTGCAAAACTTTACCTCTCTCCTGAAGACACAAACATATCAGTAGCAGCTGATCTAAAGAGATAGGCAGCTATAATGGTGTCTAACACAGCAGCCAATACAGGAGGTACTGCAGAAGGTTTAGGTGTGAAACAGCTTATAATACCTCTTCTGGATATAGGTTCATAGGTAGATACTAGGCTATCTGCCCTAGGGCATTTATACGCCTAGCCAGAGTGTATTTGGCTTCCGCCTTCCTATTAGATTAGCCTACTGTGCCTCTGTAAAGTAGGTCCCTGTGTCTAGCAGGGACACAGAAGAGATCCCACGGGTGAATTTGCGATTTCCCATCCACGCGTCCAGATTTCGCTTGAAGAGGGTCAGCGAGGGGCTATGTCTAACATGAATTGGGGCTCTATTCCAGAGTGAGGGGAGCCCCTGGGAAATGAATCTGTCTCTCCAGCATGTCCTATTTATTTTTGTGCTGAGCTTTAAGTCCCTGGAGTGTGTAGCTCTAAGGGACTTGGATTTTTTGAGGTGGAGCATGTCCATTAATTCTGGGTATGACATGGCTTTGTATGTCAGGCATAGATCGCCTCTGAGTAGGTGGTAAGCAACTGAGTAGAGCTGGAGTTTCTTTAGTCGAGCTGCATAGGACATCTGTTGGTAGCCCATGATCCTCTTGGTGAAGTACTTTTGGGGTCTCTCCAGTTGCTGCAGGTGTCAGGTAAGGTACATCCCAAAAGGGGCATTGTATTCAATTATGGGCCTGATGAGTGATGAGTTGAGGGGCACAATGACCTCTCTTGATCTAGATGCGAACCCTTTCATGATAAGGTGGGCTATATAGAAAGTCTTTCTAACCACTTTGGCAACATGATTATCAAAGGAGAGATTACTATCTACATTGGTCCCCAAATCTCTAACTACTTCTTCCGTACTTAATGGATTACCACCTATGTGGTAATTTGTAGGTACCTTGTTTTTCCCAAAGGGGATGACTATGCACTTTTTAGCATTTAACTTGAGGCCGTGGCTCTGGCACCAAGCATCTGTCTCTGTGAGACCCTTTTGGAGGATGCTTGTGTCAGCTGGAGATTCAATTATGGCCCCCAGTTTGCAGTCATCTGCGAACTTTGTCAGCCATAATCCCCCCGTGTTAGCCTGAAACTCAGAGAAGTATATACTGAACAAGAGAGGTCCCAGAACTGAGCCCTGTGGGACACCACTTGTAACTGGTTTGGATTCGGACATGGCACCTGTGATTCTGACCATGTGGGGTCTATCTCTGAGCCAGTTTGCAACCCATCTTGTGATATAGGGGTTGATATTTAAGCTGGTAAGCTTATTTATGATGCCCAGTGGGGTATTGTGTCGAAGGCTTTTGAGGTCCAGGTAGGCTGTGTGGACTACCTTGCCCTCATCTATGGCTTTGGTAACTGTTTCAAAGAAATCAACTAGGTTTAAGAGGCAAGATCTGCCCTTAACAAAGCCGAATTGGGTAGGGTCCAGTGTCTGGAGGCTCCCAATGTCTTTGTTTATGAGTTCCATGATAATACGCTCCATAGCTTTACAGACCAGACTAGTCAGGTTTATGGGGTGATAGTTTCCGGGGTCTGTTGTGGCACCACCTTTGTGGAGTGGGACCACTGTAGCTGTACGCCATTCTTTGGGTACATATCCTGTAGTAAGGCTAAGTTTGAACAGTGACTTAATGTGAGGGTTCAGTTCTTCTTGGAGCTCATGTAAGACACAGCCTGGGACACCGTCTGGTCCCACAGATGCTGTGTTTTTTGCTTTGGAGAGGGCAGCTTTCACCTGTGCATCTGTGATGTCAGGGAGGTTACATTCAGTTGGGATAGGCATTTGCTCCTTTGGGGAAGAGGGAGAAGTTTGCTGAATCTGTCTGCCAGGATGTTGGCTATGTCTGTAGGTTCGGTATATTTTGTACCGTTATGCAACAATTCAGAGCATATCTTGGAGTTTCCGCCCATGTTCCTGACATAACTAGAGAAGGCCTTGTGATTATCTTTAGTGTCTAGGGCAATTTTTCTTTCGAAACTGGCCTTTTATGATTTTATGAGGGATCGAAGTTTCTTGCTAATACTGATCAGAGATGCCTTCCCTTTTTGGGATTTTGCTCTGTCATGTAGTAGCTTCCTCCTTCTGTTGTATAGCTTATTTATGGCCGGGGTCCACCAGACCGGTCTCCTGTTTTTGGAGGAGTGAGTCTTGGTTTTATTTGGGATAGCATGATCCATCCATTCCTGCAGGTGCTCATAGAATGCATTTGTAAAGGATTCTGCGGATTGGGCTGTATTATCCTCTGGCCCAGGGGCTTTGAAGGATTCCACCTCAGTCTTGAGAAGTGCAAAGTTGGCTTTTGAGAAATTCTTTGCAGTGATTTCCTTGGCTGGAGGTGGGGACGGGATATGGATGTCCAGGGAAATTTGTTTATGGTCTGATCTTACCAATGAGGGGTTTACCTCTGGTGTGGAACATAGAGTCCCCATGTTGGTGATGACCAGGTCCAATATGTTGTTCCCTCTTGTGGGAGTGGTGAACAGTTGTTCCATTGCGTTAGAGTTTATAAATTCAAGGAACCGTTGGGCGAGGATGTTTGGGCTTGAGTAGTTTTCCCAGTCAATGTTTGGGTAGTTGAAGTCACCCAATAACATAGTGTTTGGAGAGACCTTCATATTCTCCAGTGTTCTCAGGAATGCCAAGTGGGGTTCCTGTAATAGGGAGGGTGTTCTGTAGCAGGCTACAAACTGAAAGGCAGTTTTGCCCGCTGTTAGTTGCACATGGATGGTTTCTGATGCTTCGTGCAGTGCCACTAACCTGGAGGTGTAGGTATCTTTGATGAATATAGATAATCCCCCTCCTTTTGTGCTTCGGTCCGAGTTTTGGGGCCAAAACGCATGGTATGGGTTATAACCTGGTAGTGCTGGGGTGCTGTCAGGAGCCTTGAACCAGGTTTCTGTTACTGCACAGACATCGATTTTCTCCATACTTAGGAGAGCCCCAAGTGCATGCATCTTGAGGTTTAGACTTCTGGCACTGAGTAGCATTACCTTTAGTTTTTTTATCCTTGGGTTGTCTATGGAGGTGGGTTTGTCCTTTGAGCCTTGCCTAAAAAAGGCACTATGGGGGTGGCAAGAGCCTTGGCCAATATATGAAAGCCTAAGGGTGACAGGTGCAAGCTGTCCCTAGTGAAGCAACGTGGCTTGTCGAGCATGTCATCCCAGGCTGACAGACACTGGATCCCCTTTGAATGACACCAATACTTTAGCCAATTGTTGAAACTGATCATTTTGTCTTTATACTGTGGCATCATTCTTGGTGAGGGCAAGATGCTACTCAAGGTCAGGGTCATACCAGTCTGGGCTACATGGTCAGAGAGCTCCTCTATGTCTCTTTTCATGTAGTCCAGGGAGGTATGTCTCAGGTCATTCACACCAGCATGGACAATGACGGAGTCATACTTGTACTTGCTTTGGAGTGACCTGAGTGCTTGCGTTATGTGGCGGATCCTGGCACCCGACAGGCAGCTTACAGTGACCTTGTCCTTGTTCAGTTCTTTTTGTTGTAGTTTAAAGTTAGCAGAGATACACAAGCAGCAAAATAATCACAACAGTGCAATAAATGGCCCCACACTTGAGTGCTAGGCCAAAATCAGGTAAAATGCAGTTTTTAGAGAAAAAAATGATTTTAAATTAAGTGCAACACAGGAAATGCAGTAAACAGGCTCTAGATGTGTTCCAAGTACTGTTACTGTTACAGATATAAACTTTAGCAAGCCGGAAAATGCCAAAAGTAGGCGGCAAAGCAGTAAAACTTAACAAAAAATCAGAAGAAAATACTTAAAATCACAAAAGTGGCTCCTTTTCTTCTCTCAGCATTTTCTCCCCTTGGTAGGTGCTTCAGTAACAACTAGCAAGCCTGAAAAGATGCCAAAACCATGAGACAGCCGGGTTTTAAGAGAGACAGATCAAGGAGTTTAGAATTGACCCAAAATGGCCAATAAAACTACAGCTTCTAGGTAGTAACCACTCCGACACTTGAGAGGAATCCAACTTAAAGTATTCTATCATCCTGGTTACTGTGTCCCCAAAAGACATCTCCTCCAAAGGAGACTCAGGGCTAATGGATTCCTCTTCATCAGAGCCATAAGCCAAGGGAGAATGCATCTGAGAAGAATAATTCAAAGACTCCTCATCAGACTACGAATCCTCATCTGAAAAATCAGATTCCCTATGCCTTTTAGAAGAAGTAGAAGTCCAAGATGAAGTAGGCACAGAAACTCCTTGGGAGGCTTCAGGGGTCATGAAGGCATTAAGTGAACTCCCGCTATTTCCTCTGAGGGTCCTTAGGAAGAACAGAAGAATGCTTGGTCTTCTGCTTTTTCTTGGTAGGGATGTCAGCCCTGACAAACACTAAAGGTTTCGACAACTGACAAGAGTCGATCAGCTACCTAGGTACATAGAACCTCTTCCCTAACCAGAATCTGTAGAATCCTTCTAGGGCCCTTTGACATAACCACCTGTGGTTCCCCCCATGATGAGACCAGACACCTGCAAAGGCTCAGAGGATGTAAAAAAGGAAGAACAAATGCCAGCCTCTGACAGGGTCACAGTACAGGAACCAAGAAGTGATGTACTCACCATAACGTTTGATGTATGTAGTTCAACTCACCTCACATTCTTATCCATGGGTTCGAAGCTGAACCTCGGCTCCGACTCGGCCATACTCTAGCTTGAAGTCTTCAGTTGGCTCATGGCTAAGAGGTATCCCATGCTGCAATGCACCTATCCCCAGATCTTGTTTTCTGCAAGCTCACATACACACACACCAACACGCTGAGAGGAAGAACCAACTCAACACATCAAAAAGGAGTGCTGAAAACAGAGACTAGACCTCTAGGTCCTCTAGGAGGGGGTAGGTGGGTGGGTTAGTAAGAATATGAGGTGAGATGGACTACATACATTGAACGTTATGGTGAGTACATAACTTCTTGATGTTATGTAGTCCAATCTTGCCTACATTCTTACCCGTGGGACAGTGTCCCTAGCACCTAAACCTTGGGTGGCTCACTGGAAAATACTCCTGAGCACTGTGGAACCAAAGGAAGATCTGCCTCTAGATATCAGATCCAATTTGTAGTGACTAATAAAGGTGTGAGAAGATGCCCAAGTGGCTGCATCACAAATATCATCCATAGACATCCTAGCCTGAAAAGCAGTAGAGGTAGACACTGAACGTGTAGAATGAGCCTTCACTTTAAAGGGTAATTCCTTGCTATTTAAAGTATAGATGAAGGAAATGCAACTAGAAATCCATCTGGACAGAGTTACTTTAGAAACTGGAGCCCTGAGTCTATTGTCTGAAAATGAGACAAAGAGTTGATCAGATTTCCTAATATCTTTTGTTCTGTGTAAATAGAAACGCAATTGTCTGTGGACATCTAGCTGATGAAACTTAAATTCTGCCCTGTTAGAAAATTCAGGAAAAAATATAGGCAGCTCAATGGACTGGTTGAGGTTGATCACCAAAACAACCTTGGGCATAAAGGAAGGATTATCCCTGTGAAATACCAAGTAAGGGGGCCGAACCGATAAAGCTTGGAGTTCATAGACCTGCCTAGCTGAAGTGATGGCTATCAAAAAGACTGTCTTCCAAGACAAAAATTTAATATCACAGGTTGCCGCAGGCTCAAAAAGAAGTGAGGTAAGCCACTGTAACAGAAAATTAAGGTCCCATGGCATTACAGGATCAAAGATTGGAGGTCAAAGTATCATAGTCCCTTTCAGAAAAGCCCTACAAAGTCTATGTGCCATTAGATTGGGTTCATTAGCAACATGAAAAGTAGAAATGGCTGCCAACTGCACTTTGATAGTTGCCACAGCTGATCCCTGGCTGAACAGTTGAGAAAGAAATTCTAAAACTGATGAAATGGGAGCTGTATAGGGATCAATCTGCCTTTCATTAGCCCAAATGGAGAATCTCTTCCACTTAGTGGAATAAATCTTCCTAGTAGAAGGCTTGTGGGAAGAAGACAGAATATGAACCACCTCTGGTGAAAAATCATGAAGCCTGACTAGGGACGGAATTGGAGCAGCCATGCTGTCAACCTGAGGGTCTGAATGGAGGGGTGGAACTGCCATGACATATGAGTCAACAGATCTGGCTCTGGGTCCAGAATCCACGGATCATCCATTAGATAAGGGTGGAGAAAAGGAAAACAGATCTGATGAGGCCAATGTGGTGCAATCAGTATCATTTTGCTTCCCAAGGATTGTGCTTTCTGAATAACCTTCATTATCAGGGGGATTGGTGGGAAGGCATAGAGAAGACCGGAGGGCCAATCGTGAACTAGAGCATCCCTGGGTGCCTCCCCCTTCAGGGGGATAAGGGTGAAGTAGCTGCTGCATTTGGCATTGGGGGGACTGGCAAATAGATTGCAGCAAGGCTGACCCCATCTGAGGAAAATCCGCTCCGCCACTTGTTTGCTCAGGGACCACTCATGAGGCATCAGAATAGCTCTGCTCAGCATGTCGGCAATCACGTTGGACTTCCCTGGTATGTACGTTGTCACTAGAAAGCATCGGGAAGATACTGCCCACTGCCACACTCGAAGTGCCTCTCTGCAAAGGGGATACAACCTGGTTCCTCCCTGTTTGTTCAGATACCATACCACTGACATGTTGTCTGAGTGGATTGCAATTGTCCCATGAGCAAGAAAGCTTTGAAGTGCTTGCAATGCTAATAGCACCACTCTCATCTCTAAGACATTGATATGCAAATGGATCTCATGTTCTTGCCACGTGCCTTGGACTTTCCTGCCGAGATAATGCCCCCCCACCCGATCTGGGAGGCATCCATGGTCACCATGACAATCAGAGAAGGAAGAATGAAAGGCATGCCCGCATTGAGATTGCTGGTCTGAAGCCACCAGCACAGATCCTGCTTGCATCTGCCTGTAATCAAAATAAGATGGGAGAGCGGGAGATGCTATAGAGACCATTGGGCAAAAAGTAGCCACTGAAGAAGCCTCATGTGTAGTCTTGCAAGAGGAACTATCATAATCGTGGCAGCCATGGTACCTAACAACTTGAGGACCATGTTTGCCTTGACCTTCTTCAGTGGTAGCAAAGCATAGACCTGCTGCTGTAAAACCTGAATTCTCTCTTCTGGTAGGAAAACCCTCATGAGCACTGTGTCTAATTCAGCGCTGATAAAGGTAACACACTGCGAGGGCAACAAGGCAGACTTTTCCCAATTCAAAGTAATTCCCAGACTTTGGCACAGCGCAATAGTGGTGTCCCTAGTGTGTAGCAGTAGATACCTGGTGGTGGCAGACAGGAGCCAATCGTCCAGGTACGGAAACACTTGGAATCCCTGACATCTCAAGTGAGCTTTACCACTGCCATGCATTTGGTGAACACCCTGGGGGCTGTGGTGAGACCAAAAGGCAGGGCACAAAACTGAAAATGACTGGCTCCCAGCTGGAAGCGTAAGTGACATCTGGATGCCCTGTCCATTTTGATATGGTAGTAAGCATCCTTGAGGTCAATGGAGGACATCCACACATCTTTCCCTAATAATGAGAGAATTGAGTGCAACGTGACCATGCGGGACTTGGACTTCTCTACATGAAGGTTCAAACGGCTGAGATCCAAAATGGGTTCCCTGTTCTTTTCGGCACCAAATAAAATCTGGAGTAAGTCCCTAATCCTACTTGGTCTGAAGGGACAGGCTGGATGGCTCCCTTTGACAGCAACTTTTGTACTTCTAAAGTTGCGGAATCCCTTTGAATGGGTAGAACATCTGAGATTCTTTTGTTTGGAGGGGATAAGAAAGAAGGGGAATATGATAACCTCTGGAAGTTATCTCTAATACCCACTCATCTTGGGTGATGTCTCGCCAGGCTGCTGGGTATAGAGAAATGTGACCCCTGACTGTCTCCAGAGATGCACAGTCAGGCCTCTGCTCAGGAGCGCTGGTAGGGAGAACCACGAAAGGAATCGTGGTCCCCCTGGTTACGCGAGCCTCCTCTGCCTCTAGGGCAGCATCTACCTGAATTTCCACCCCCTCCTCTGCCTCTGGAGGGGGAAATCACTCTGTGCATTGTGAAAAGACCTCTGTGACTTTCTGAACCACATTTATCCACCCTTCTGGCCCTTGGGATAAGGTCTAGAAGGCATGGAAAAATGGACTCCCATGGCAGACAGGGTTTTTCTTTCCTGCTCGCACCTAGTGAGAGTGTCCTTCGCCTTGGTTCCAAATAAGAATTAACTGTCAAAGGAGGCATTGGTGAAGGTAGACTTGAAAGCCTCTGTGAAGTTGCACAGGTGCATCCAGAGAGACTCCGGAACCCGCAGCCCTGCTCGCTCCATCGGCTGTGTAAGAGATCAGCCTCATGGAGGAGTTGGTAATAGAATTTAGGGCAGACATCTGAGCATTGACCTTCTGAGCCACAGCATCAGAAACATTACCATATAGAGAATCTCCCAACTCTTTTAGGAGATGTCTCTGGAGCCATGTAAAATGCGACAAATAGCTCAGCGACCACAGTGTAAAGGCCGCTGAAGAGAACACATGCTTCCCATACCTGTCCATAGCCCTAGACTCCTTGTTAGGGGGATGGATGGTAGATGAAGTTTCTGCAAGTTCCTTCTTGTTGGCTGCTGCCACCACCATGGCATCTACTGGAACGCCTTTTGTAAGAAATTCTTTATCAGGGAGAGTGGACAAAAACTTGTTGGGTCTCCTAGGGACTGGTTCCACATTGTCTGGATTTTCCCACACCTTTCAACAAACGAGGTCCAGGAGCTCATCAAATGGGGGAGAAACCCAAAAGGTGGAGGGTTTGGAACCCAAAGGCCTTCAGGAACACTGACTCCTCCTCAGAAGGGGCTTTGGAGGGCCAGTCGCCTCTCTGTCTCAATATTTCCAAGATATCTGAGAAAGAGATATCATCAGAAGACGACTTGGGGGACCCCTCTGACTCCTCGTGGTCAGTGTCAGACGTGAGAGACTCATCTTGGGAGTCAATGTGCTTCCTCTTGCACACTCTCTTTCTGGGGGGCTCCTCAGGTAAAAAATCTGGGGAGGCCTCAGAAAGCTGGGGAAAACTCATGGAGGTATCCTGAGGCCTTGGGTCTCCACTGTCCCTAGATAGAGGGTGATCTGAGACTGATATCGATCCTGGAGGGGGAAGAGTGTCTGTCCCATAAGATGCAGCTGGCGACCTGGCCAGCACACTCCTCATAACCTCGAAAGCTGATCCCCCTGGCTCCGAAGGTCAACTAACCATGGAAGATACGGTAGTAGCCCTCGGAGCCGAGGAGATGAGGTCCCAAGCTAATGTTGGGTCCACGCTCACCCGAGCTGAAGAAGATCGACCCAAGACCTCCCTCTCGGTTCTGACTGGTGAACTGTGAATCCTGGACCCCGTGGATGGCGCTGATGGGGTTGAAGCGGAGATCGGAGTTGAGATGCCAAAAGGGGCTACTGGAACTGACCTCATGGCATCCAACAGCTCTGGCTCCGAAGAAAGATTCAGAGGAGGAACAGCCAAAGATGAAGGAAGGATGGGCTCCGGAGCCGACTGGGCTGGAGTCAAAAGCAATTTAGCCAGCACCAATGACTGGAGCAGTTTCCTTACCACTCTATCGACATTGTCATAGGAAAGGATCCAAGAGGACCTGGAGGACATGGCCGGGGTTCTGGATCTCCCTGCAAAGGGGGACCTGTGAGTCAGAGAAACCGGTCGAAAAACTGGAGACCCACTCCAAACTGGTAAATCTGTCACTGGCTCCGATAGACTGGGAGCGGATGTTGACATCATAGATGCACTGCCTTCTGTCGGCCCCAAAGCCAGTGAAGCTGAAGAAGCAACTGCTGTTCTTGTGATTTTCTCTGGTGGTTCTGAGGAAACTGACGGAACCAGAGAGTGTTTCTTTGAGGATTTTTTGTCCGGTTTGGAAGGAGAGGATCTGGAACTAGAAGACCTCTCCAAGTCTTCTTCAAAGGAAGGCTTCAGCAATCCTTTTAAAATAAGCTTGTTCTTCCTCTCTTGCAGCACACGGGGACTGAAAGCATGGCAGAACAAGCAGGATTCTTGTAGATGAATAGCCCTCAAGCAATACACACACACTGAGTGCCCATCCATCAAAGACATGTTATTATTACATTTGACACACTTTTTAAAGCCCGAAGGCCTGTGTTCTTTAGAATCCTTGGACATGCTGTTAGCAAGAACACACACACACAGGGAAAAACAGTAGGGACACCTTCACCAAAGTAACCAAAAATAGCCAAGATAGAGTGCGGGAAACTAGAGCCTCTATCTGAAATGGCCTAGAGACTGTGGGATAACCACAGGGAGGACTAGGTCCTCTAAGTTAAACAGGCCTAGTCCAGGGAATAAGGGCACCAAAAACAGTCACACAACAAAAAAACCCACTAACGGGTCTACTACACAAAAAACAGGGGAGGACAAGGTCCTCCAACTGAAATGGGCCTAGCCCGTAAACATCAAAGAAGGAAATGGAATACCAAGAAAAGTTCAACAGAACTGGTCACACAACCAGCAGAAGCAAAACACACACACTAGCTATGAAAACAGCTTTTGGTGCTACAATATTGAAAAATAAATCGAAAAATTGTACTTAGCCACGGCCAAGAGAGAGACCACGTCCAAGCTGTACGAGCGGCAAACGAGATCTGGGGATAGGCACATTGCAGCATGGGATACCTCTTAGCCACAAGCCAATTGAAGACTTCGAGCTAGAGTATGGCTGAGTCGGAGCCGAAGGTTCAGCTCCGAACCCACAGGTAAGAATGTAGGCGAGATTGGACTACATAACATCTGATGTTAACATCAGACAGCCTATACAGCTATCACCATCTTCTAGAAAGGTCATCCGGTGGAGGCTGGACAGCAAAATATTCTAACCAAGACTTCTTGGCCTTCTTCTTACTTAATGGCAGTACCACTGGATTAACTGGTTCTCCCAAACTACCCTGGGCCAACTGTTTAAGCACTTGGTTCTCAAGATAAATGTCCAGGGAAGAGAACCAGCTCCTAAGAGTCTTCAACACAAACACCATACAAATACTACAAGAAGTATGGTCGTGGGAAGCAGCCAAACAAAAAAGGCACTATTTGTGATGATCCATATGGGAAATCTTGCCTCCCACATGGACATTTTCCTTTCTTGGATGACAAGAACTCCAGGTAACCAAAAGGAAACAAGACCAACAATAAGAAAGAAAGAAAAAATAAAAGACCCCAAGTGGGCACTTATCTGATGGATAGGTATCAGCACAGCAAAGGGGATTCAGAATGATGAGCAATGATGGCATTCGGACTGGCAGCAAAGAAGTTCTGGGTAACGGAGTCTGTATGCAACCTTTATGCCCTACATCCTGTACAGGGTGTATACGTGTGACATATAATGCCTACAAATCTAAAGGCTTTGGTATACTGACCAGACATTGGGCTATCCTAGGCAGGAGATACCAAAGGTGAGTACTGCAACAGTGATTCAGAAGGAAATCTGCTCTCACTAAAAGCACCTAGTACTCACTGAAAAAAATCACAAAATAATATAATAGTGACAGTCTGTGCACTGTACATGTTGCTAAACTGTGGAATTCAATCCCAGTCAATATCAGAAATATCTCATCTTATAAACAATTTAAAATCTCTTTGAAGAAGCAAATGGTCCCCATTACCAAGACCTGTTCTTTTTCTAAATCTTATCCATCTATAGTTAAGAATCCCAATGAAATAATACCTAACAGTACTGTCCTTATAACAACTCTATTTTTAATCCCCCACCTCATGCAGTCAAATTAAGCAACTATGACTAAATTCTTACATTTCTGAAATACCAATATCCTGGTTGCAGTTCTCACGCAAATATAACTTTGAATAAAATATGAATATACCTTCTCTAATGTCTTTATGCTAATATTACAGTGGGAGTATGCACATCGTAAAACAATACTGAATATTCAATTGTGTGTGTGAGTTTTGCATGCTGAGTATTATGACGTTCTACAGCTGCAGCTACGCTTTGCAATATAATGCATGAAATATGATGATCACCTTTAAGTGTTGTAATTTACCGTTAGCTCATTCAAATGCATGTAAAGTGGAACTTTTCTCTGTGGGCCTCCATTGAAAAGAGGCTCTGCCCTGTCAGGCAAATAAATAATTTATTATTCACATAATACACACCATAAATTATTCAGACCTTATAAATGTCCAATTACATTTACAACTGTCACTAAATACATACTAAACAGAAGTTGAAGATCTCAAAATCAAAACCTGTAGAGGTAATCCAATCAATCACTATGGTGACTGCTTATACTCAGCTCACATAACCAAGTTATGGAACTCCATTTCCCAGTGATCTTACAACCGAGTCCAGTCATATCATATTCCTTCAGAGACTAAAAACATCCTCTATATGGCATTGTCTATAAAAAATCTGTCTTGACAAACTGTAACCTCCTTTCTAATCTAATCTGATTATTACTCCAGATTAAATATTTATAGTATATACTTCCTTATAATACTTACATCAGTATATTCTTCACTTCACCTCTTCTGACACTTACCATCACTCTGTTACTACCATACTATTTACAATGCATACCTCGCGATATACAATTATCAGGTTAGTTGTATTGAATTTTTATCTAATTTTTACATACAGTCTTCCTTTTGTCCCACTGCAATAAGCATTAATTAGGCCAATTACTAAATACAATGAACCTTTTGGGATGTACCTCATTAGACGCATCAAACTATAAGGACCCAAACGATTCACTGGCTTAAAACCCTAACTTACCAGAAAACACTGGAGGCACTCTTCCTGTATTCAGTACCTACAGAATCCTGAAGGGAGATCTGTTTCTTGATTTCTGAGACATTAAGGGATCCAGTGTTCCTGGATATTTTGTGTTTTCATAAATCAGTCTCACAAATACTAGAACAAGGGATCTAAATCTTCACCAGCAGATAAATAAAACAAGGTGGAGAGACCAATTCATTGCGCAGTACCTCCTCCATCTCTGGAATAGAATCCCACAGCAAATTAAGTAGTGTGATACATAATCTTCCTTCAAACGGGAATTGGATGATTGGATGAGTATTTACAAAAATCATTCCTGGCTTGACTGGCCTGCCCCCACTTGACAGAGTACATTTAGTCAGATGTTGGCACTGGTACAGTGTAAATTGACATACCACTCAGGTACTTTATATTTCCTACATTCCTATGAAATGCACGGAAATTATGCCAACACTGGTGGCATAGAGGCATGAAGCCCTGATTTTCTCTTAGGCAATGTAAGTTTGAGTAGCAGGCATGGAGGATGGTCCTGTTCATTCAAGCTGGTTGAAGTAGGGTGCATGCTCAGGAGGATATGCACGTGGGCTGATTTCTCTAGTGGAGACCAGGGAAACAACTGCATTGTGTCTTCTGTTTAAGGCAGAGTCTCACCCTTCTGTTGCCACTAAGCAACTGCAAAGTGCAGGGCAAAAAAAAAAAAAAACATTCTGACCCCTGTCTGATGGCTGTATAAATGAAGGCTCCATCTCAACCATCCCACACCCTAAAATGGGGCAACAACTTTCTGCTTTCTTACTGACATCTCTCCATTATGATGGCCAAATCTTCACTAACCTCCAAAGACATGCAACTGGAGCATTTCCTATAGGGCCTCCACTGAAAATGGGCTCTGTCCTAGTCAGACTTTCCCGGTCAACAAATGTTAAATAAAGTCTCACAACTGTTAAAACTTGGGCAATGTTATAATAAAATAACCAAATTTGCAGTAAACTATAGAAGAACACACCACTGCCTAACCCCTCAGAGAATTAAACTGATTAGACACATCACATAGCTTTTCCTCAGCCATCTAACATGAAACTGCATTCACTGGAAACAGTCCTCACTTTGGAAGACAGACATCTGTGCAGTCACGGATACCTGGTTCAAGGCTGTGGAGAGCACCCCAGCCATATCGGGCTACACCTCCTTCCACACATTCAGACCACAAATCGATAGTGTGAAAACTAAATGAGGCAGTATATCAATATTCATTAAAGAGAAATACACC
Source organism: Protopterus annectens (assembly GCF_019279795.1). Lineage (NCBI taxonomy): Eukaryota > Metazoa > Chordata > Ceratodontiformes > Protopteridae > Protopterus > Protopterus annectens. The sequence goes on along the minus strand of NC_056745.1, from coordinate 737,740,826 downwards.
TTCAGATTGGTTAGACAGCATGATTCCCTGGAGATACTTCAGGTGTAATTAACTGTTGGTAGGATACCTATTCAAGTCACTGCCATCTACAGGACCCCCTCCATGAATCAGGACACCCTCTCTGCCTATTTGGATCTACTTGAGTCTATCAAGACACATCCGAACACCATGGTTTTGGGTGACTTTAACTACCCATCCCTGGCTGGGGAAATTACTCGTGCGCAAACTCACTTGTCCAAAGGTTCCTTGACTTCATTAACTCCAGTGCAATGGATGACACTCCCACAAGGGGTGCCAACATCCTAGATCTGGTGCTTACCAATATGGGGGACCACTGTAGCACTCCCATTGTGAGGTCTTCCCTGGTGAGATCTGACCATAAATCAGTCTCATTCGAAGTTACTATCACACCTGACCCACCCCCAGCACCAACTAAACTAAAAATCTTCTCCAAAGCGGATTATAACCTCTTATAATTAGCTTCATGGCACATCCTACTCAGATGGAACTGGCAACTATGCAGAGTTCTACACAAATGCTTTATACAAACACCTGAACAACTGCATTGACTGAGCCATACCCAACAAGACCAAAACAAGCTCCTCAAGGAAGAGCAAACCTGTCTGGTGGACAACTGCTATTAACATGCTTTACAATAAGAGGAAGAAATTGCTGTCTAAGAGTAAGAGGGAGTGAGCCCTAAACTGGAAACACTCCCTCCTCAGCTTAAACAAGCAAATAAGACTTCTTGTGAAGTCCTCCAAAGCTAACTATGAATCCAAAGTAGCTTCAACTACAGACAAGCATAAGGTAATCTTTAGTTACATCTCTAACCTAAAAGGAAAGGCCCAGATTTGCACCAAACTGGTAGTTAATATTACCATGTATATTGAGCCTGTGGATATTGCTAACCTGTTAGTCGACAGGTTCCATGAAAACTTCACTCCCCTATCCCCACCACACTTACCTCAAGACATTCCTACCACCTGTCCTCTGCCTTGTACCTCTAAAGAGCAGGTCATGAACACCCTCTATGGTCAAAAACACAGCATCTGTGAGACCTGATAACATCCCAGGCTGCATCCTAAATGGATGAGCTCAAACAAGTATTAGCAATGCCATTGGGTACTCTTTCAATCATAGTGTAAGCACTAGCTTCATCCCAGCTGAATGGAAAAAGGCCACCGTTATCCCCTTGCACAAAGGTGGTGCTTCCACTGACCTACAGACCTATAAGCATGACTAGCCTTATCTGCAATGCCTTGGATATAATCATCATGGACCTTATCAACAAAGATATTGGTAACCTCCAAACACTTGACCTTACTCAATTTGGATTTGTCAAAGGAAGATCAGGCATGTTAAACCTGGTGGACTTCTTTGAGACAGTCACCAAGGCCCTTGATGAGGGGAAATCTGTACATACAGCCTACCTAGACTTAGCCAAAGCCAAGGCCTTTGACACTATCCCTCACTCATGCATAATTGACAAATTCACCCAGCTAGGTATCCGTATATCATTAGATGGGTCACTAACTAGCTCACTGGTAGAACCCATATAGTCAAAATAGGGGAATCCATCTCAAACAGCAGACCTGTAACCAGGGATCAGTCCTGGGACCTCTACTGTTTGGTAACTATTTCTCAGGAGTGCAAGCTAAAACTAAAGGTCTCTGGCTGACAAAGTTTGCTGATGATTGCAAACTGGGAGTGGTTAAAGAATCTCCAAATTATGTCAACATCCTACAAGAGGGTCTTACACAAACAAATGACTGGTACCAAAGTCATGGCCTTAAACTCAATGCAAAAAAATGCATCATCATCCCTTTCAGTAAGAGTGATGTTCCTGCTAACCACAATATCAATAACACTCTAAATATGCACTCAGTGGTGACAGACAGCACAGTTGTGTACACTTACCATAAATGTAGATGTTCGAGTGTATTCACTGTTGCAGTCATCACATTTGAGTTATCTGCCTGCAGGTAGCCCTCAGCCGGCCTGAATAACAGAGTCTTGGATTCCTGCATCGGATGCTGTTTCTCCTTCCATGACGTCAGGTTGCCAGGGGCATAAAACATGCAGTCGACACCATTATATCAGTTTTTCTTGCCCCAGATGTCAAGTGCCCCCACAATGGGAAGCAATTATATGTTATGGTACACCTCCATCAAAAAGCATATACACCAGAAAGCTTAAATACACCAAACAAGAAGGAAAGGTAGAGCCAAGAGAAGTCTGGGGGCTGGAGGGAGGGTAACCAGGACTGCAACAGTGAATACACTTGAACATCTACATTTATGGTAAGTGTACACAACTATACTATGTTCTTCATGTTTCAATGTTGCAGTCATCAAATTTGGGTTGATTCCCAAAGCTAAGGAAGGGAGGAGGAAGTTAGAGAGCATTAGGGTCAGCTACTAAGCCTTGTAAGACTGCAGTGGCAAAACTAGCTCTGGATTTAGAAAAGATAGGCATGTGGTAATGCTTGGTGAAGGTGTGTACAGAGCTCCAGGTAGCATCTTCTACAATGTCCCTGGTAGGGACTCCTCTGAGAAAGGCTGTAGAGGTAGATGCAGCCCTGGTGGAATGTGATCTTATCCCCAGTGGGGTAGGTTTTCCATGGTGCTCATAGCAAAAATGAATGCAATGGGCTATCCATTTAGAAATGGTTTGCTTTGAAATGGCCTTTCCTTCTGCCCCCGCAGCAAAGCCAACTAGCAGCTGTACAGATTTTCTAACAGGCTTAGTCCTGTCCAAATAAAATATAAGTTATCTATGCACATCCAAACAGTGTAGTATTAGTTCTCCTTTGTTTTGTGGATTCAGGAAAAAGGTAGGCAAATGAATGGACTGATTTAGGGCCACACTAGACACCACCTTGGGCATAAAGGAAGGATTGGTCCTGAGAGAAACCCTGTCTGCATGGAAGATAATGAAGGGATCCACTGCCATGAGGGCCTGTAATTCAGACACTCTTCTTGCTGAAGTGATGGCTAGAATTAAGGCTGTTTTCCAAGAAAGGAATTTCAACTATACAGTTGCAGCTGGCTCAAAATGAGGGCGAGTGAGCTTTTCCAATACAAAGTTAAGGTCCCAGGCTGGAGTAGGGGCTCTCCTGGGGCGTCTTAAATTTTTGGCCCCTCTGAGAAATTGCTTTAGCAGGGGGTGAGAGAAGAGGGGTGGTTCAGTATTATAATGTGCTGAAATGGCAGAGGCATGAATTTTAATTGATGAGAAGGATAGGCCCTTTTGGAGCATTTGTGTTAAGTACTGAAGTATATGAGGTAAGCTGGGCACCATTGTACCCATTCTGAGTCTGGCTCCAGGAACAGTATCTCTTCCACTTTTCAGCATAGGATTTTCTAGTACTAGGCCTCCTTGCCTCCAGAATGACATCTAGCACCTGCTTACTGACAGATGTTATTGGAGAGCTCAAAGAATTAGCCAGGCTGCAATGTTCAGGATTTGAAGCGGAGGGTGCAGAATCTGGCCCACCTGCTGGGGCAGCAGGGAAAGGGTCTGAGCCAGGTGCCATGGTTCCAGCAGTGTCATACTGTGCAAGAGGGGTACTAGAGCTGGCGTGGCCAGTCTGGTGCAATCAGTATTGTCCTTGACTTGTCCTGTTTGATCTTTAGCAGAACCTTCGAGAGGAGAGGCAGTGGGGGAAAAGCATAAACCGAGAGGCTTTCCCAGGTAAAAGATAGGGCTTCCACTTTCCAAGCTTGACTGTGGGAAGTCCTTGTGCAGAATTTGTCCAATTAGTAGTTCTGAGGGGAGGCAAACAGGTATATCTCTGGAGTCCCCCATTTGTTCCTCAAGAGCTTGAATATCTTTGGTTCCAGTTTCCATTCATGTGGGTCCATGAGAATTCTGCTTAGGTCGTCTGCCAGACAATTTAGCTTGCCTGTCAGGAATTGAGTCTGTAGGTGCACTTGGTAGCTCAAGGCTGTTTTCCACAGAGCCATGGCTAGTCTGCAGAGAGGTTACAAGTGGGTTCCCCCCTGCTTGTTTATGTACCAAATAACTGTGGTGTTGTCTGTCTTTACCAATAATTGTCCTGGAAGAATGTGGTCTTTGAAGGCTATCAGGGAATTCTGTACAGCTAACATTTCTTTTTGGTTGATATGCAGGTGCATCTGTCTCGGGTTTCATTTGCTCTGAATGCACTGCCATGCCAAGTGAGCCCCCCATGCATAGTCTGATGCGTCTGTTGTTAGGGTTTGGGCAGCAGGGGGTAGAGTGAAAGGGAGATCCTTATTGTGGTAGCAGGCCTCTGCCCACCAAAGGAACTCTGTCTTTATACAAGAAATTAGAGGAATCATTGATTCCAGGTCCTGAGAATGTTGACACCATAGGCTTTTTAGATACCATTGTAATTTCCTCATATGCAGCCTTGCATATGGAGTTAGTAGAATGCAAAAGACCATGAACCCCAGGGCTTGCAGTATTTTCCTTGCAGATAGCTGGGTCTTTGTGGCCAGTAGTTTGAAGTAGGTTGTCAAATAAGCTTGTTTCTCTGGAGTGAGGAAAGCCATCTGAGAAGTTGTGTTGAAGCTTACCCTCAGGAATACAATCTGTTGGCAGGGTACTAGATGAGATTTTTTTTTTCATTTATGGTGTACCCCAGTGAGGTTAGAAGTTTTTTTACAAATTTATTTATTTTATTTTTTTATTTTACATTTGTTGACCGGGCTAGTCCAGCTGGATAATTTCCATTTTTTTTTGGAGGCCGGGGAGAAAATTAAACAAAAAAAACAAGGTTATTAGACATTTAAATGACAATGCATACATTTTAAAAAAAAAAAAAAAAAAAAAAAAAAGAAAAAAAAACAAAACATCTATATATATATATATCCTATCTATATACTATTTGTGTTGAAGAAATTGGTACTTTTTTTTTTTTTTTTTTGAAGTTTTTTTTTAATTAAGTAATTTGTGAACAGAGAAGATTTGGCATGTTTATAGGGAAATAAAGACTGAAAGAAAGAAAAAAAGATTAGTCTCTGATTTGGTAGTTGAGCAGAGCAGAAGTTGTGTTCATGTGAAAGAAAGGTTTTTTTTAAAAGGGTGAGAAGGTGTGAGGAGGTAGGTGAGGGAGTAGTGTTATTCTCAAATGGACAAATGCCAGATGTTTTAATAGCAAGTCCTGGCTTTCTGCCTGAATCAGATAATCATCCAAGTATGGGTATATTTGAGTATTTCTCTGCCTGCAAAATGCAATGGCTGGAGCTAGACACTGTGAATTCCCTGCGTGCAGTAGATAAGTCAAAGGGAAGTGCAGAGAACTGATAGAGCATGGAGCCTGCCCTGAAGCATAGGCATTTCCTGTAAGATTCCCTTATTGGAATGTGCAGGTAAGCTTCCTTTAAGTCTAAGGTTGCCAAGTAGGCATCTTTGCCTAGCATAGGAAGCAGCTGTTGAAGTGTTAGCATTTTGAATTTTGGGATTACCAAAAAGGTGTTCAGAATAGAGAGGTCCAGGATAGGATGCCAGGAGCTGTCTTTTCTGGGTACCAGGAAAAGTCTTGAATAAAAACCTTGTCCCCTTTCTTCTGCTGGGACAGGCTGAATAGCCTTGATACTTAGAAGAGAGAGAACCTGCTGTAGAGCCTCTGCCCACTGATTTGGGGGTAGGTCTGGCCAACCATTTGGGGTTGGTAGGGTGTGGAAGTGGAATCTGTATCCTTGGAAAACTATATTCAAAACCCATTTGTCCTGGGTAATGAGTTCCCAGTTTTTTTGCATGCAGGGTGAGCTTTCCTCCTAAGGGAGCAGGTAGTTGAGCAGGACTTGGAAAGATTAAGGTTAAGTCATTGTGCCATTTTTCCATAGGGGGTGTCTTACTACTCCCTGCTTTGGAAGTGGGAGCCCCCCACTGCTTAGGCCTGTGCTTAGCCTGAGACTTTAACCTAGGTAGTCTGCTGTTCCTGGGTTTGGACTGAGAAGGCCTGGAAGAGGCTGGAAAGGACCAATTATCTGAAGGCCAATGCCTACTAAATCTGGGAGGCTGTACTTGTAGGAAATCTTTAACAGTTTGCATAGATTTAGCTTTTTCCTCCATCTTTTTGAGGACGTCTTCTGCTTTGTTGCCAAGGGAGCTTCCAGTAATTTAGCTTTAACATGATCTGGCAAGTTTTGCTTCTTAAGCCAAGCATGCCTTCTAAGTACAGACCCAGTGACAGCAGCCCTGCAAGATGCTTCTAAAGAGTTACAAAACCACATTGCAAAGTATATTTACCAACTTCTTCTGCAGAATGCATTAAATCCTGTAATTCTTTGTGTTCAGCACAGTCAGGAATCAACATCATTTTCTGTTTAAGCAGTCCCATAATATGCTGCTGGTACTTTAACATATGAAACTGGCAATTTAAAGCCCTAATGGCCAAAGTAGCAGAAGTATATACCTTCTTACCCCATCTGTCCAAGGCTCTAGAATCTCTAAGAGAAGTGGTAGGGTTTTTGGCAGCAGTAGCCTTAATGCCCTTTGGTCCTTGGGAAATGGTCTCTGGATCCGCAGTAGGATTCTTGAAGATGAACTTGTGAGAGTCAGGTACTCTGTAATACCTGTCAGGTTTTCTGGGAGCTGGAGGTAAAGTGTCTGGGGAAATGCTAGATTCCAAGAAAGCATCATCTACAATGTCCAGAACAGGAGGGATAGCTAAAGGTCTGTGTTGAGGGAGGAGTAAGAATTCCCTAAGCCTCTTTTTGGAGTCAGAGTAATCCTGGCTTTCCCAGCCGAAATGCTCCCTAAGAGTGTGCAAGGTTTCACCAAAAGAAAAATCTTCTGGAGGGGAAGCAGAGGGAATGGAATCCCCTGCATGAAAATCCTCATAAGTAGATAAGGGTAAATCCTGGTAGTCAGAAGGAACAGAGATATCAGATTCCTGATCAGCAGAATCAGAAAGAAAATCAGTTCTAGGTCTCAGAGGGGGAAGGCTGGCTTCCCCTAATTAAGGTAATAAGGTCTTCAGCCATTCTAATCATTTGTTTTTCAGGCATATGGGCCTGAGCATGTGATTTGGACGTTGTTTTTTCTAGGCGTGGGTCAAGGTTTAGGCCTGGATGAAGAAGATGGAGTCAGTTTAAAATGCAAGTCTGTAGGCCTGAATACACCCTCAGAAGCTGGAGCCTGCACAGCAGCTCCAGACCCATCCAAGTTAGAGACGGCAGACTGACAACTAGCTTAACGGAAGTGCCATCGGCAGTTTTGGACCTATGCGGTCTGTCTCTGTCTTCATCCTTACATTTTTTCAGAAAATCGGTAGTCGGATGGCTTACCGAAGCCATTTCTGGATAGTTACACCAAGTACCAAAATAATTTGCTGCAAATATAGCCTGATGATGAATAGTTTGGGGGTTGAACAAGGCACAAAACCGACATTGAGGGACGTCATGGTCTGGGCTTAAGCAAGGAATGCAGTACGAATGAAAATCTTTATGAGGTATTTGCTTTCCACAGGTAAGACAATTGTTAACTTTTACTGACATCGGTTAAGATCAAGAAAAAGGACTCACCAACGGGGTACTTAGCTTTTTTGAAGACTTCGGTTGTGAAACTCGAAAATGAAAATTTCAGGTGTTGGCCGACCGGCACTTGCAAACTGCTTCTGCTTCGGGCACCACGCAGCAAGAAAGACTGATGTAGTGGAGTCGGCTACATGTTTTATGCCCCTGGCGACATGACGTCATGGAGGGGAAGTCAGCATCCAATGATGGAATCCAAGACTCGGATATTCAGGCTGGCTGAGGGCTACCTGCAGGCAGATATCCCAAATGTGATGACTGCAACAATGAAACACAAAGAACATCTGGGCACACAGGTTAATACAGCAACTTTACTTTTGATCACCATGTCTCCACAGTGGTAAGAAAGGCATTCTATATTGCTCATAAGTAAGGGCATTGCCTCCAGGGAAAAAAAAAAGTTATAATTTCCCTGTACTCTTCCCTCATTGGGCCAATACTGAGTACAATGCCCTTTTTGGTATGTACCTTTCTAAGTACTTCTAGCAACTGGTGAGACCACAGAGGTTCCTCATAAGGAAAATTCAAGGTCTTCAGCATCTTTCCTATGAGGATCACCTGAAATCACTGTCACTTTATTCTGTTTCATACAGACTGCTCAGAGGCAGTCTCTGCCTTGCATATAAGGCAATCTTTGACCCGGCTTTATTGGAAATGCTGCATATTCGTAAGTCAAATGGTACATTGGTTACTCACTCTAATGGCCTTAACCTAGTACGAGACATTAATAGAACCTGCTGGAGGGACAGATTTGTCTCTCAGAGGTTACCACACCTTTGGAACAGACTCCTGCTTCATGTCAAGCAGAGTACCTTATTGGCCCTCTTCAAACGCAATCTGAACGACTGGATGGGTAATCGTAAATTCACCCCAGGGATTCCACCTATGTCCCTCTTGTACAGGGGTGATATGTACTGATCATGGAAATAAAGGTAAAACTTGGCTAGGCTTGTAAGGGCCCTAGGGTCATTAGCCTAGTAACCTCCAACGATCTTATGAACTACAATTCACAGGCATCTCTATAAGCCAGAAAACTGCCTAGCCCTTAATGGCTTAATGCAACACTGTTCCTCCAACAGAACTTTATGTTCTTGAGAAAAATCACTAATCACTATAATCAAATCATCTAATACTGCAGGTGACTCTATATTCAAATACTGTAGCTGAACTATGGAAACACATGCCATTACCACTGAAGACCATTCTGAATGCAAACTCCTTTAAAAGACAAGTAAAACTTCACCTATCGAATCAAGGGATCTGCTCCTGTACACCTGCAGGACAAATGCTGGTGTTGTTTTCATATCGTCAAACCATTTATCTTCATTCAGAATCCTATGTCCAACAACTTACATTCACCAGTAGCTGAATACATTTACTAGCATCTCCCGGCCATATACGTAGCTATTTGACACTGCTCACCCCCCACCTTTATAAGTCTAATCTAAACTTTATGAAAGCCAAATATAAATATAAATATATATATATATATATATATATATATATATATATATATATATATATATATATATATTACAGTGGATATAAAAAGTTTACACACCCGTGTTAAAATGCCAGGGTTCTGGGATATAAAAAATGAGACCACAATAAATCATTTCAAAACTTTTCCCACCTTTAATATGCCATATCACCTGTACAATTCAATTGAAAAACAAACAAATCTGTTAGGGAAAAAATATAAAACATAAAAAACGTACAATAAGCTAGTTGCATAAGTGTGCACACCCTTAAACTAATACTTTGTTGAAGCACCTTTTGATTTAATTATAGCATTCAGTGTTCTTGGGTACACACCTACCATCAATTAAAGAGACTCTGATTAACCCCAAATAATGTTCAGCTGTCCTAGTAGGATTTTCCTGACATTTACTCAGTTGCCTGCTACAGCAAAAGCCATGGTTTGCTGACAGCTTACAAAGCATCAAAGGGATCTAATCGTTGAAAGGTATCAGTCAGGAGAAGGATACAAAAAAATTTCCACAGCATTGGACATACCATGGAACGCAGTGAAGATCGTCATCAAAAAGTGGAGAAAATATGGGAGAAGAGTGACATAAAAGAACTGGATGTCCCTCCAAAACTGACAAAAAGACAAAAACTGATCAGGGAGGCTGTCAAGAGACCTACAGCAACACTGAAGGAGCTCCAGGAATTTCTGGCAAGTACTAGTGGTGTACTACATGTGATAAAAATCTCCTGCATTCTCCATATGTCTGGGCTATGGGGTAGGGTTGCAAAACAAAAGCCTTTTCTTACACAGAAAATCATCCAGGCCCAGCTAAAATTTGCAAAATAATACATCAAGTCTCCCAAAAGCATATGGGAAAATGTGTTATGGTCTGATGAGACAGATTGAACTTTTTGGCCACAATTCCAAATGGTGTATTTGGTGCAAAAACAATACTTTGCATCACCAAAAAATACCATCCCCATGGTGAAGCATGATGGTAGCAATACTATGCTTTAGGGTTGCTTTTCTTCAGCTGGAACTGGGGCTTTAGTCAAGGTGGAGTGGATTATGAACAGTTCCAAATACCAATCACTTTTGGCTCAAAACCTTCAGGTTGTCTGCTAGAAAGCTGAAGATGAAGAGGAATTTCTCCTTTCAACATGACAATGACCCCAAGCATACATCCAAATCAACAAAAGAATGGCTTCACCAGAAGAAAATTAAACTTTTGGAATGGCCCAACCAGAGCCCAGACTTAAATCCAATAGAAAACCTGTGGGTGACCTGAAGAGGGCTGTGCACAAGAGATACCCACTAAATCTGACAGATTTGGAGTGTTTTTGCAAGGAAGAGTGCACAAATATTGCCAAGTCAAGAGGTGCCATGCTGACAGACTCCTACCCAAGAAGACTGAATGCTGTAATTAAATCAAAAGGTACTTTAACAAAGTATTAGTTCAAGGGTGTGCACACATATGCAACCAGCTTATTGTACATTTTTTTATTTTTTATATTTTTCCCCCTAACAGATTTGTTTGTTTTTCAATTGAATTGTGCAGGTTACAAGTCACATTAAAGGTGGGAAAAGTTTTTAAATGATTTACTGTGGTCTCATTTTTTTATATCACAAAAACATGGCATTTTAACAGGGGTGTGTAAACTTTTTATATCCACTGTGTATGTGTGTGTATGTATATATATATATATATATATATATATATATATATATATATAGACACACACAAAAATATCTATGAGTCGGCTTTATACACATTTTCGGCCTTAATTAGGTACTTCCCTCAATTTCATTTCTTTGAATTCCTAAGCACTAATCAGAGGGTCATAACTATCTTTTATACTGTAACTGTTTGTTTTTATTTCATATGAATTATCTAATCAGCAAATTAATATGTTATTGTTAATGTACATTACTGAATGTCCGTTTAAAAATGTAATGGGAGGTTTTCTCCTCTGGCCTCATTTTTGGTTAAAGTGAATTGGACAAACATGGTAAACAAAAACAAAATATACATATATGTTTACCCCACACCAGTAATTTTCCTGAAGTTCTACAGTCTAAGGAATTGACCTCCTGCATGCCTTCCTGCAAGCACAGCCTTGTGTACATTTGGCTTGATGTTTATCATAAGTACAGAAGTAACATTAATATATATTTTTTTATTTTACTTTTACATTTCTTTCTCACCATTA